>NC_090647.1:551376109-551676109 GCF_040937935.1 Hyperolius riggenbachi
ATATTCGGATACCCAAAAGTTCAGATCCAGATATCCGATCCAGATATCTGCGTATCCGAATACGGATCAATTCAGATTTTGAAAAGGGGTATCCGAGCACCCCTGATGATGCTGTCGAATATCTTTACCCACACTCTCAACGGTGGTTTTAGGTGGTAAAGCTGCCTCCTGATGGCATAAAATGTTCTGCAAGCTTTTTCTTTCAGGGCTTCCCCCTACCGAGATAAGTATCCCCTAGAGGAATTTTTTTTAAATTACAGATTCTCTTTAATGGTCACACCCCTTCCCTTGCCTCCCCCTGGCGACCCTCACAGCCTGGGGGCTCATCTCACAAGGGTCATAAAACAAGTGTGCCCATCGGGAACTTCACACCCATAATATGTGTGGCCACAAAACACCTGGTCTGGAGTATCAGAGAAAGGGAAGGTCGGTAGTTGAGGCCCCCCACACCTCTGGGCCCCTGCAGGGGCCGCTCCCCCCTAGTTACGCCCCTGCCTTACAGCCAATCACCATGCGGCTTCCATCCCTGCATGCCATGTGACAGGGATGGCAAGTCGCATGGTGATTCGTTGTAAAAGTAAAGAGGGCCTGTCCTGCCGCCAGAAGCAGGTCACGTATAACGTTCCCCCGCCGCTCAACATTACATACAAGAGTGTGCCCCCTATTCCCTGAGCCCCCGCGAAAGGGAGAGAGACCCAGAGCAGGAATATCCACAGTGCAACTTAGGCAGTTCTCTAGGGCATGGAGAGAGACTAAGGGCCTAGCTGATGTTAGCCCCCACCAAATCTTACCAAAAAAGCCAGGTGCCCTTTAAGGGTGGGTTATTAAACATTATTTAACGTTTAGTTATAACACATTGTGTAAATTCTTCTCTGTGTTGCCTGCTGTTAATCTCATTAAAAGAGAACCTCAAAGCTGCCATGTCAAATACCAGCCAGATGACAGAGGCTACAAATATAAATGCCAGGGCTTTGCCACTGCCACTGAATGTACTTTTTTACCCTGTGCATGATGCTCCAGGCTGGTGGCCGGCTGGCAGCAGGGGTGCTCTTCCGCATTCCGGATATCCGTGTAACCCGTATATACAAACTTTTTTTACGCTATCCGATTCGGATTCTGGATTTTTAAAAAAATCCGGAAAGCTATATGCGGGTATTTGGTCGCATAACGCAAATATCCGCAGGTACTGCAGATATCAGGATCCGAAATACTGTAACTAAGGAGATGACGTCCTGGAGCCAATCAGAGGGCTCCCAGCAGAAGCCCTAGCAACCAATCACAGAGGGGAACCCTGGCCAGCCCCACCTGACCTCATTGAGCCAATCAGAGGGCTCCCAGCCTAAACCCTAGCAGCCAATCACAGAAAGGAACACTGGCCAGCCCCCCTGTATAATAAGGAGGGCTGCCATGATGAGACATATCATCTTAGCTTGCTGAATGCTCACTGAGAGACATGCTCTAGTGCTGGTGGCCTAGCAAGGACTGTACATAGTTATAAACCCAAAGCTGTTCTGTGATTAACCCCTTCACTACTATCACTACACTATTGTTAAATCGTTAATTCACTTGATTGATGTCATAGTGTGACAGTCAGAGTGTGTGCTCCAGTGCTGCTGGCCTAGCAAGGGCTGTACACAGTGATAAACCGAATGCTGTTCAGTGATTAACCCCTTCACTATCACTCTATCACTACACTATTGTTAAATCATTAATTAGCTTGATGTCATTTGTGTGACAGTCAGAGTGTGTGCTGCAGGCAGCTGCTATAGTGGCTTGTAAAAGTATTTGGCCCCCTTGAAGTTTTCCACATTTTGTCCCATTACTGCCACAAACATGAATACATTTTTGGGGAATTCCACGTGAAACACCAATACAAAGTGGTGTACACGTGAGAAGTGGAACGAAAATCATACATGATTCCAAACATTTTTTTTAAAATAAATGACTGCATAGTGGGGTGTGCGTAATTATTTAGCCCCCTTTGGTCTGAGTGCAGTCAGTTGCCCATAGACATTGCCTGATGAGTGCTAATGACTAAATAGAGTGCACATGTGTGTAATGTAATGTCAGTACAAATACAGCTGCTTTGTGACGGCCTCAGGGGTTGTCTAAGTCTCTAAGAGAATCTTAGGCGCAACAACACCGTGAAATCCAAAGAACACACCAGACAGGTCAGGGATAAAGTTATTGAGAAATTTAAAGCAGGCTTAGGCTACAAAAAGATTTCCAAAGCCATGAACATCCCACGGAGCACTGTTCAAGTGATCATTCAGAAATGGAAGGAGTATGGCACAACTGTAAACCTACCAAGACAAGGCTGTCCACCTAAACTCACAGGCCGAACAAGGAGAACGCTGATCAGAAATGCAGTCAAGAGGCCCATGGTGACTCTGGAGGAGCTGCGGAGATCTACAGCTCAGGTGGGAGACTCTGTCCATAGGACAACTATTAGTCATGCACTGTACAAAGTTGGCCTTCATGGAAGAGTGGCAAAAAGAAAGCCATTGTTAACAGAAAGCATAAGAAGTCCCGTTTGCAGTTTGCCACAAGCCATGTGGGGGACACAGCAACCATGTGGAAGAAGGTGCTCTGGTCACATCATGAGACCAAAATGGAACTGTTTGGCCAAAATGCAAAACGCTATGTGTGATGGAAAACTAACACTGCACATCACTCTGAACACACCATCCCCACTGTCAAACATGGTGGTAGCATCATGCTCGGGGGTGCATCTCTTCAGCAGGGACAGGGAAGCTGGTCAGAGTTGATTGGAAGATGGATGGAGCCAAATACAGGGCAATCTTGGAAGAAAACCTCTTGGAGTCTGCAAAAGACTTGAGACTGGGGCGGAGGTTCACCTTCCATCAGGACAATGACCCTAAACATAAAGCCAGGGCAGCAATGGAACAGTTTAAAACAAAACATATCTATGTGTTAGAATGGCCTAGTCAAAGTCCAGGTCTAAATCCAATCGAGAATCTGTGGCAAGGTCTGAAAACTGCGGTTCAACACTGTCCATCTAATCTGACTGAGCTGGAGCGGTTTTGCAAAGAAGAATGGACAAGGATTTCAGTCTCTAGATGTGCAAAGCTGGTGAAGACATACAGACATGGCAGCTGTAATTTCAGCAAAAGGTGGTTCTACAAAGTATTGACTCAGGGGTAGTGGTGCTCAAATACCCCTTTTCAAAATTCGAGTTAGGTCGAATTCGAATAGTAAATTATTCGAGGTCAGTCGAATATTCGAGTCGAATAATTTTTACTATTCGATTCGACCTCGCAATTCGAGCTCACTATTCGAGTCGGTATTCGAGCTCATTATTCGAGCTGACTATTTGAAATGGCCTTAAATAGCTTCCAACACTTGTTTTGAGGGTGAATGATGCAAGAAACCTCTTTTTTTCCAAGTAACAACAGCAAGTGATTATGTGGGGATGTTCCTTTAAAAAAAAAAAGTTGAAAAGAGAAGTTGTGTCCAGAAATTTGTTCAGTACTGTATATACTTCTTCTTCTTCTTCTTTATCTTCTATATCTTCTTCTTCTTCTTCTTCTATATCTTCTTCTTCTATATCTTCTTCTTCTATATCTTCTTCTATATCTTCTTCTTCTTTTATATTGTCTTCTTCTTCTTCTTCATCTTCTTCATCTTCTTCATCATCATCTTCTTCTTCTTCATCTTCTTTTTCTTCATCTTCTTCATCTTCTTCATCTTCTTCATCTTCTTCTTCATCTTCTTCAATTTCTTCATCTTCTTCTTCTTCATCTTCTTCATCTTCTTCTTCATCTTCTTCATCTTCTTCATCTTCTTCTTCTTCTTCATCTTCTTCTTCTTCATCTTCTTCATCTTCTTCATCTTCTTCTTCATCTTCTTCATCTTCTTCATCTTCTTCATCTTCTTCTTCTTCATCTTCATCTTCTTCATCTTCTTCTTCTTCATCATCTTCTTCTTCTTCATCTTCTTCTTCTTCATCTTCTTCATCTTCATCTTCTTCATCTTCTTCATCTTCTTCATCTTCTTCTTCTTCATCTTCATCTTCTTCTCCTTCTTCTTCTTCTTCTTCTTCTTCTTCTTCTTCTTCTTCTTCTTCTTCTTCTTCTTCTTCTTCTTCTTCTTCTCCTTCTTCTTCTTCTTCTTCTTCTTCTTCTTCATCTTCTTCTTCTTCATCTTCTTCATCTTCTTCTATATCGTCTTCTTCTTCACTTATTTCTCTTTTCAAATTTTTTTTTAAAGAAATGCAGCTATTTTTGAGCGTAACAAATAGCTGGTGGCGCACGCATGTTGGAAGCGCCATTGTATGTGCTCCCTGGCAGTGGAAACACACAGACAGCAGGAGGTAAATTCAGCAGCAGGAGGAGGAGGATGAGTGTGTGGCAGCAGGCAGTCAATGAGGCAGGCAGCGTGACATAATAGCCCTGGTACCTAGCGGTGATACCAGGGCTGTAAATAAACACAGCAGGCAGGAGGTCCCAGACAGCGGTCGTGCAGCCCACATTGTGTCCAATACACAACTGGGACAACACAGTTTTCAACCCGGGCACCTCAGAAAAATTAAACCTTTTTTTTTGGGGGGGGGGGGGGGGGTTGTTTTGTTTTTACAACAAATTACACAGATATAGCTATTTTTTGACGTAATAGCTGGTGGCAGAGTGGCAGCAGAAGGTAAATCTGTGTACCCTGGCAGTGGGAAACACAGACAGACAGCAGCAGCAGCAGGAGGAGGAATGGAGGAGTAATGTGAGCAGCTATTGTTTGACGTAATAGCTGGTGGCAGAGTGGCAGCAGAAGGTAAATCTGTGTACCCTGGCGTTGGGAAACACAGACAGACAGCAGCATCAGCAGGAGGAATGGAGGAGTAGTGTGAGTGTGGCAGCAGGCAGGCAGCGTGACATAATAGCCCTGGTACCTAGCGGTGATACCAGGCCGTAAATGAACACAACAGGAGGTCCCAGACAGCGGTCGTGCAGCCCACATCGTGTCCAATACACAACTGGGACAACACAGTTTTCAACCCGGGCACCTCAGAAAAATTAAACCTTTTTTTTTGTAATGGTTTTGTAGTTTTGGTTTTACAACCAATTACACAGATATAGCTATTTTTTGACGTAATAGCTGGTGGCAGAGTGGCAGCAGAAGGTAAATCTGTGTACCCTGGCAGTGGGAAACACAGACAGACAGCAGAAGGGCAGTACACAGCAGCCCACTGTAGGTGTAAAATGTGTGGCTGCAGGCGACGTAATAGTCAAAGTGAACCAGGCTGGCTTAGTGAGCAGGAGCCAGGAGGTGGTAAAGGGTGGTAAGGCACATTAACGATGGTTCTTAGCCAGTTCATGTCCCCCTCTCGCCGACAACAGGGGCCAGGAACTCGCCTTCCACCCACGCCTGGTTCATCTTGAGAAACGTCAGTCTGTCCACAGACTTGTGAGACAGACGTGAGCGTTTCTCGGTGACCACACCACCAGCTGCACTGAAGCAGCGCTCGGACAGCACGCTGGAAGGGGGGCAGGACAGCACTTCCAGGGCGTACTGCGCCAGCTCGCTCCAGATCTCCAGGCGCTTGACCCAATACTCCATGGGATCAACAGGGGCATCGCTGTCAAGCCCGCTGTAGGACCCCATGTAGTCAGCCACCATGCGGGTCAGGCGCTGGCTGTGACCGGTGGAGGATGCTGCTGCATGCACCTCCTCTCTAGTCACTGCTGCCGGAGCCTCTACAGTCCTGTAGAGCTCGTGGCTGAGAGACAGCAGGTCTGTGGGGCGCTTGCTGCTGGATGCAGGCACCTGCTGCTGCCTCTGTGCTGGCTGCTGGACAGTGGGGGTGGAAGGCTGGGGGAAGGCTTCCTCCAAGCGCTCAACAAGGGCCTGCTGCAAGCTCCTTATTTGTTGCGCTGGGTCTCCTCCTGCAGGCGGCAGGAACTGGCTCAACTTCCCCTTGAGGCGTGGGTCCAACATCATGCTGATCCAGATGTCCTCCCTCTGCTTCATCTGGATCACCCTGGGGTCTCTGCGCAGGCACGTCAGCATGTGCGCTGCCATTGGGAAGAGGCGGGCCACGTCTGCTGGCACATCGACGGCAGTGCTGCTGTCCTCATCCTCCTCCTCTGCCTCGTCAGCCTCATCCTCTCTCCACCCCCGCACCAACTCAGCTGCACTGTGCTGATCCCCCTCATCAGCAGCAAGGTCAGGGACCTCCACCAAGTCCTCCTCCTCCTCCCCCTCAGAGGTGGACTGTGCAGCTGCTTGCCGCTCCTGCTGGTCCAAGGCTGCCGCTCCCTGTTCCAGCAAAGCATCGAGGGCCCTGTTCAGCAGACAAACCAGGGGCACCCACTCGCAGACCATAGCATGGTCCCTGCTCACCATGTTAGTGGCCTGCAGAAAGGGAGCCAGCACTAAGCACACCTGCTGCATGTGCCTCCAGTCATCATCGGGGACGATGGACGGGATGTTGCTGGTCTTGTCCCTTCTCTGAGCGGCGGAAACAGTGGCCAGGGCAAGGTACTGTTTGACAGCGCGCTTCTGTTCAACCAGACGCTCCAACATCGCCAGGGTGGAGTTCCAGCGAGTCGGAACGTCAAGGATCAGCCGATGGCGTGGCAGATCCAGCTCCTTTTGCACGTCTTCCAGGCTCGCACAGGCTGCAGCCGAGCGCCGGAAGTGACGCACAACGTTCCTTGCCGTTTCCAGCAGTTCGCCCATCCCCTGGTAGGTGCGCAAGAACTTCTGCACCACCAGGTTCAGCATGTGGGCAAGACAGGGGATGTGGGTCAGGTTTCCCCTGTCTATTGCGGCAACCAGATTGGCCCCATTGTCGGCCACCACCTCTCCGACTCTGAGGCCTCTGGGGGTCAGCCAAATCCTCTCCTGCTCCTGGAGTTTGGCCAACACATGGGTTGCCGTCAGCTTGGTCTTCCCAAGGCTGACCAAGTGCAGCAGCGCTTGGCAGTGGCGGGCCTTCACGCTGCTGCTGAGGCGGGGGGTTTGGCCAGGTGTGCCGGAGGATGGCAGAGGATCGGAGGAACCTGCTGCAGTTCCCCTGACCCTGCGGGGTGGCACCACCCACTGTGTTGCTGCTGCTGCTGTGCCCGCTGCTGCTCTCCCATCCTCACCCCCTTCCACCAAGCTGACCCAGTGGACAGTGAAGGACAGGTAGCGGCCTGTCCCGAAGCGGCTGCTCCAGGAGTCCATGGTGCTCCACATTGGCCATCACAAAGCGGCCATCACAAAGCGGTGCAGTGCAGGAATGGCCTTGCGGGAGAAAAAGTGTCTGCTGGGGAGATGCCAGTCTGGGGCTGCGCAAGCAAGCAGCGCACGAATGTCGCTCCCCTCCTGCACGAGCGTGTACGGCAGGAGTTGGGAGCACATGGCCCGTGCCAGCAAGCCGTTCAGCTGCCGCACGCGACGGCTGCTGGGAGGCAGAGCCCTAACCACCCCCTGGAAGGACTCGCTCAAAAGGCTCTGGCGTGGCCTTTTGCTGGCACGGGAATCAGCAGACACAGCGGAGGAGGCCACTGAGGACTGGCTGCCAGAACAGGCCTCAGTGTCGGCGGCAGGAGTTGCAGAGGGGGGAGGAGCAGTGCGTTTCCGCACTCCTGCTGGTGCTGCTGGAGGAGCAGGAGGGCGGGTGGCTGCTGTTGCTGCTGCTGCTGAAGGCTGTGCAGTGATGGGTGTGGTGCCACTGCCAGCACCAGATGCCTTCAGCCTCTGGAACTCCTGATGCTGGTGGAAATGTTTCGCAGCAAGGTGGTTGATGAGCGAGCTGGTGCAGAACTTTAAGGGGTCTGCACCTCTGCTCAACTTCCGCTGACAGTGGTTGCAAGTGGCGTACTTGCTGTCCACTGTGGGCATGGTGAAAAAGCGCCAGATTGGTGACAGAAACATCCCCCTACGGCATGGAAGCGCTGCTGCCTGTCTCCCTGTGGTGGTTGGGGGGGGGGGGGCTTGGGGGGCTTGGGTGCGGCTGGTGGTGGTACTGGCAGATGCTGCTGCTGCTGCTGCTGAGCCTGAGACACCAGCAGGCTGTGGGACCTGCCTACTGCTGCTGCCAATGCTTGCAATGATGCGCCTCCTTGCAAGGCCCACAAGAGCATCCTCCTCCTCCTCCTCCTCCTCCTCCTCAGAGCTGCTGAGGACGACATCCCCTGGAGGTGGTGGCACCCAGTCTCTGTCTGTCACCGGGTCATCATCATCCTCCCCCTCCTGAAACATGTCCTGCTGGGATGAGGACCCCCCAAACTCCTCTCCTGATGCATGGATGGGCTGCTTGACTGTCGCCACAGTCTTGCTGTCCAATCCCTCATCCCCCAAAGTGCCCATCAGCATCTCCTCCTCAAAATCGCCAACAACAGCAGACAATTGACTCATGATGCCTGGGGTCAAAAGACTGCTGAATGACAGGTCGCCAACTGACGGTGAACTGGCCTCCTCCCCAGGCCCTGCTGGGCGGCTGCTGCGAACAGGGGTGGTGGTGAGGGTGGAGGCCTCGGATGCAGAGCTGATGGCGGGCTGCTCATCCTCCGTCATCAGTTGCACCACAGTGTCTGCATGCTTTTCCTCAATGGGACGTTTCCGACCCGGCTGGAGGAAAATCGGAGCAGGTGCTACACGCTGCTGCTGCTGTGTCTCTGCAGCGTGAGTTGCAGATGCTCCTGCTGGGCGGCGCCCAAGGCGTCCACGGCCAGTGGCTATGGGAGGAATGTTAGCCACTGACGCTGCTGCTGCTGCTGCGGAACTGTGCATGGTGGCGCGCCCGCGCCCGCGGCTTGCCACAATGCTGCTCCCTCTCCTCCTGATTCCCTTGCTGCCCTTCCCCTTGCCCAAACCGCGCTGGCTGCCACTTCCAGACATCTTTGATGTTTTGGGCGTATAGACAAAAGTTTTTTAAAAGGGCGGGTGAAAAGTGGGGTACTTTAATGGAGTGGGTTGGTGGGTGAGGTGACTGAGTGAGTGTCCCTAGTACAGTAAGTAAGTAGTAACAGTCAGGAAGTACAACTAGCAGTTACAATAATCAGTAGTAATCACAAGTAAATTTAGTGTGTGTACACTACAGACAGTGAGTGCACGCACGCGCAAACATGCGCAGGAGCTAGCCTATGAACAGTAACTGAGTGAGTGTCCCTAGTACAGTAAGTAAGTAAGTAGTAACAGTCAGTAAGTACAACTAACTAATTACAATAAGCAATCAGTTATCAGAAGGAAATAGAGTGTGTGTAGTGTGTGTACACAGACAGTGAGTGCACACACGCAGGAGCTAGTAGCCTATGAACAGTGACTGAGTGTCCTAGACTCCTAGTACAGTAAGAGTAAGTAGTAACAGTAAGTACAACTAACTAATTACAATAAGCAATCAGTTATCAGAAGGAAATAGAGTGTGTGTAGTGTGTGTACACAGACAGTGAGTGCACACACACAGGAGCTAGTAGCCTATGAACAGTGACTGAGTGTCCTAGACTCCTAGTACAGTAAGAGTAAGTAGTAACAGTAAGTACAACTAACTAATTACAATAAGCAATCAGTTATCAGAAGGAAATAGAGTGTGTGTAGTGTGTGTACACAGACAGTGAGTGCACACACGCAGGAGCTAGTAGCCTATGAACAGTGACTGAGTGTCCTAGACTCCTAGTACAGTAAGTAGTAACAGTAAGTACAACTAACTAATTACAATAATCAATCAGTTATCAGAAGGAAATAGAGTGTGTGTAGTGTGTACACAGACAGTGAGTGCACACACGCAGGAGCTAGTAGCCTATGAACAGTGACTGAGTGTCCTAGACTCCTAGTACAGTAAGTAGTAACAGTGAGTACAACTAACTAATTACAATATTCAATTACAATAATCAATCAGTTATCAGAAGGAAATAGAGTGTGTGTAGTGTGTACACAGAAAGTGAGTGCACACACGCAGGAGCAGCTAGTAGCCTATGAACAGTGACAGTGAGTGTCCTAGTACAGTTACAGTATATAACTACAATACTAATACAATCAGTAGTAAAGGACAGCAGAAATACTGGTATAGAATAGAGAGAAATAAACAGAGGACAGGAGGACAGCTGCCCACACAGGCAAGGCCCTGAGGCCTAAAGCTGTAAGCCTGCAGCAGCTGGCCTGTCTCTATGTAACACAAAAGCTACTAACTAAAATACAATGGCCTCGATTCACAAAGCGGTGATAACCCAGTTATCACGCCTAAAAGACTTTAGGCGTGATGACCTTTTCACCACTGAGTTATCACCGATTTTTCCTGCTCTTCGCGCGAAGTTACCGCGCGTAAGCGCGTTCGCGCGTACGCGCGTGAGAGCGCGCGCAAAGTCCCATAGGGCTTAATGGGAGCTTCGCGCGAAGCGTCGGGTGTTGCGCGCGCACTTACGCGCGTACGCGCGGCAACTTCGCGCGAGTTTCTTCTTATCATGCCTAAAGTGACTTTAGGCGTGATAAGGACCTTTTCACCACGGTGCTAACACTTTGCACCGCTTGGTGAATCGAGCCCAATGTCTAACTAACTAACAACAATATAGGTGTGTATAGGAGGTGTATGTGAGCAAAAACGCTAGGTAAATGACCACAATAAAGCTCTTGCTAAGCCAAAGCACAAAGGAGCAACTCTCTCTCTATGCAAGTCTCAGGCAAGGATGGAGAAACGTAACATGGCGGCCGCTATTTATAGGGTAGGGGCTGGCCAGGGTCCCCCTCTGTGATTGGCTGCCGTCAGAGGGCCTGGGAGCCCTCTGATTGGCTCTAAGGACATCAATCTGGGCTATGACGCTATTCGAGCTCGGTACCGAGCTCGAATAGCGCCGTTTGCTCGAATAGCTCGAATAGTGAATGGGCTATTCGAGTGTACGCGAATAGCCCATTCGAATAGCTACAGCTATTCGGAGCTCGAATACCGAGCTCGAATAGCTGGAAAAGAGCTCGAATATTCGAGCTACTCGAATATTCGAGCTCTGCTGAGCACCACTGCTCAGGGGGCTGAATAATTACGCACACCTTACTTTGCGGTTATTTATTTTTTAAAAAATGTTTGGAAACATGTATGATTTTCGTTCCACTTCTCACGTGTACACCACTTTGTATTGGTCTTTCACATGGAATTTCAATAAAATTGATTCATGTTTGTGGCAGTAATATGACAAAATGTGGAAAACTTCAAGGGGGCCGAATACTTTTGCAAGCCACTGTCTGTGTGTGTGCTGTGCACAGACCAGGCCAGCTGCTGCCTGCTGGCCAGCTATTATCCTTAGGTATAGATTAGGTTAGGGATTAGGGAATAGGATTACTGTGATATTGTGTAGTTAGTACTGTAGTACTGCCGTCAGTGCTAGTAGTTATTAGAGTAGTAATACTACAGTGTTAGCATTCTACAGAACTGCTGTGCTGTGAGCAGTGCCAGTGTGACAGTTAGTGTGCACTAGTGTCTTCTCCTCTGCAGTCTGACTGTCACTCAGCACTTGGCACGTGTCACGTGGCACTTGGCACGAGTCACTTGGCACTTGCCAGGAGTCACTTGCCACGTGTCACCACATCATCAATTAGTGTTCCCCTTTACAAAATAATGATGCTACATACATGCCTTATATACCCTAAACAACGTTTTTAAAGCAATTTAAAGGCCACTTCTGGTTTTTCTATCCGGATATCCGAATTTGCCCTGATATCCCAGATACTAGGGTCGGATATCCAATTCGGATTCGATTGGAAATTTTTCAAATCAGATATCTGACCCGCATCAGATATCTGGGTATCCGGATCCAGGTCAATCCGGATTTCGAAAAGGGGTATCCGAGCACCCCTGGCTGGCAGTGACAGCTGTCTAGTTGTGCTGGAAGTGGTCAGGCAGCCAATCCCATGTGGGTGACCCAGCTCACTGCTGCCTGCGTGGCATTCTGGCTCCTGCTGCTGCGCTCTCCTCCTGCCAGCATCATCCCCGCGCTGTGCCAACCATCCTCACCCTGGGATCTGCTTTTCCTTGACGGCAGAGGTGGCAGGGCTAACGTGTCCGCTCTCCACCCATCCACTCTCTCTCTCCTCCTCGTCCTCCTCACGGTGGGTTAATTAACGTTAAAGACAATAAAATGATAATTAGCGATATGCCCCTTAACAATTTAACCTTTCAATTAGTTCTTTGTCTGTGCGCCATAATTAAACATTGGTATTGCTAAATAACGTTAAGGCTATGTTTTCAATGCGGCGCCATTTTTAAACATTGCCGCTGTGCGCCATTTTTCTCTGACCCGCTGGAGAGACCTATGCATTTATACAGTCTAGGGATTACACATAAATACAGTATGGGATTAATAAATGGGAGAATGGCGTTTGGTTTACTGCCTCCGTCTTCCTTACATTACTATATGACAGATCTCTCTTTGCATTACCCACCTCCCCCCATCTTTACGCCTCTCTCGTTCCTCTTCTAAGCACGCGATTTCTGCTAAAGAGACGTTCTGTCATCTTGATGTTGTTAATTAAGCAGAGACTGAACAATGCAGAGGGAAGCATTGTATAGAATAACAGGCCTTTATCATAGTGGCAGCACAACATACAGTAAACAAGGCAAACTGTGTTACCGCCATAAGTCTGCTGCGGCTGTGAACATTTATGCGCCCAGGCCTGGTCCACCCTGAGGATATTTACGCATGTTTAAGGATGCACATGATCAGGCAACAACAACCTGTCTTTTTATGAGCCTCGGTCATTCGCTGGGATCAGCCATGCTGGGCCAAAAGAAAAATCACTCGAAATGGATTACTTTGGTTGGTTGCAATTGTATACATCCACAGCAGGACATCCTGTGCTACTCTTTCAAGAATGCCTGTAGCTATTTAAATCTTCCTTGGCCAAAATGATCTTTCCCGATTGTTTTAACCAGATATGTGAAGTGTATACATGTGTCTTCTGACTTCATGGGATTCCCTTTGGGATCACTGTCCCCAGGGCTGGTTCTAGACTTTTTGCCGCATGAGGCAAACTTGTGAAAAACCGCCCCCCCTCCCCCATCCCTGGGTGGGGGCCTGGGGGGCCGCCAAGCTGGAGGAGGTAGCGGGCAGGAAGGGGGTATTGGGAACAGTGGCGGGGAGGTGGGTCGGACCCCCCCCCCCACCTGGGTCCCTGATCTGCGCTTCCCCTCTAGCTCTTCAATTGCAGCAGCAGCGTATTAGTAATAGGCAGTGGGTGGGGATGACTCACCTCTTACGCGTTCCAGCGTGCGTTCCACTCTCGTCACTTCCTGCAATGCTGTCCACTTACAATACAGTGGGCGGCGTTGCAGGAAGTGACGAGAGTGGAATGCACGCTGGAACGCGGAAGAGGTGAGTCATCCCCGCCCGCTGCCTGGTAGTAATACGCTTCTGCTGCAATTTAAAAGCTAGAGGGGGAGTGCTGTTTGGGGGACCTAGGTGACGGAGGGGGGGTCCGACTCCCTCCCCACCACTGTGCCCAATACCCCCTTCCTGCCCGCTACCCCCTCCTGCTCGGCGGCCCCCCACACCCACGGCCAGGCGGATAGCGCCCCCCGGAGTTGCCGCCTGAGGAAGTCGTTTCACCCTGCCTCATGGGGAACCGGCCCTGACTGTCTGCCAATCACTATTGTATATGTGGGAACTTTGGGAAGGAAATTCAGCAGATGCTGCTTGCACCTCCCCCCCCCAGCTTCCCCTCCCTAGATGGAGCCAAGTAGGGTGGAGGTATTGCACTCACCCTTAAACTCAGAGGCGTATCTAGAGGGGTGCAGGCATGGCTCATATCATAGGCACCGCAGCAGCATGGGGGCCAAGCCTGCCCCTGTGCCGCCTGCCATGCCTGCCCCCGTGACACCCCGTAATCAGGAACACACACCCTGTTGAACTGATCGAAGGTAATTTTGAAAACAGGCTCATATGCCATGGGACCATCATTTTGGGTCTGCAAAAAGGTACTCTGAAACATGGCCTAATTCACCCACCCAGGGGAGGCGCCAGGGGAGAGCCTGAGTGGGCTAGGGCATGTCCAAAATTGTTCACAGCACCCTGGCATATAGCACCCCGCGGCCACCACATCGCGCACGCCCTGGGCTTCTTGTATGTGTGTGTGTGTGTGTGTGGGGGGGGGGGGGGGTGAGTTTGAGGCACCTATGCCTGACTACCTATACTGGGGGCACCTATGTAATAGTAAGTAGGGCATTCTTTTTTTATTAGGAGAGGAGGCTGTAAAGGACACCCGAGGCAAAAATAAACGAATGAAATAAACGATTGTATCTATCTTCCTTCTCTTAAAAATGACTTAAGATATTCCACAGTTTTATTTTATGTTTAAAGCTACTTTTTAAGTTTTAACTGTTTTATTGTTTTTGCACAATGACACTTTCATTGAAGTATGCCAGAGCTAAAATCTATGAACAATTGACCCTTTTTATCTCTTTCTTGCTATCAGAAGCCATTTTCTGCTAGGAAAGTGTTTTATAGTTTGAATTTCTTATCAGTGAGGGTCACACTGTAGTCACTTCCTGTGTGAGTCAGGACTGAATCAGCCACTTACATACCTGATATTTAACTCTTTCAGGCAGATAAAGAAAAAGGAACACAGCCTAGTTATCAGTGTGCTAGGCACTGTACATACACATGTCTATCTCATCATGTCACATATCACCTCGGGAATCCTTTAAATCTTCCTGTTGATGTCCGCTGTCTGTGAATTACACCACTGTTAAGTTCATATACATTTAACCCTGTCCATGACCCATCGTTACCACACCCACTTTCTTCACATGGACATGCCCAGTTTTTGCCGCGCTGCGCTTCTCTCTTCGCAGGCCGGCAGCTACCTCAGCAGTGGATCAATCACCCGCCAGGGGCATAACAATAGACCCTGCAAGGGATGCAGCTGCAGGGGGGCCCAGAAGCAGCAGGGGGCCCCATGGAGGGCGGGGGAGAAGTTTCTTTTCCCTGTCCTGAGACACTGACAACTAAGGGCACGGAGAGAAAAAGCTTTCTGTTGTCTGCACAATTGTTCCAATGACGACCTCTGCTCAGCCACTGATAAAGAATCATACAAAGTTTTGCAGACAAAGATTTGTAGACAGTACCTATTCAGTGTGCAGCAGGGTCTTGTGTACACGGCCCTGCCTCCAGCCTCTCTGCCCCTCCCCAAGTGCTCTGTAATGTAGTGATGCTGGAGAAGTCTGCAGAGCCAGTTTTGCTACATCAGAGATGGACAGAGTGAGTGTAATAAGCAGAGGCTGGGAGCACACTCGTCTGTCGGTTTTCTGTATGGATTTTCTGTAGACCATGTGCATAGGGGGGGGGAGGGGCAGTGTTTTCTAGGTACGCCGGGCTGATTATGTGGTCTTGCAGAGCTGAGCGGATGATGAATCGGTTGGTAGGAGCTCCAGATTATTTGGCAGGTATTTCCCGCATTTGAATCTCATCCAGGCAGAGGCGTAGCAAGGGGTGGGCGAGGGGGAACACATGTTTCCGGGCGCAGCACTGTGAGGGCGCTCAGCGCGACCGCTGCACCGCCACGCGCATGAGAGTGCTGCAGAGGAGTGCAGAAGCGTTAACAGCAACAAAAAAGCCGGGCACATCTGGCAATCTATAGGGGGGCACATCCAGCTATCTATAGGGGGACACATCTGGCTATCTAAACCGGGGGAAGGGGGCACATCTGGTTATCTATAGGGGGCACATCTGACTATTTAAATGGGGGAGGGGGCACATATGGCTATCTGTTTGGGGGAAGGGGGTACATCAGGGATGGTCATAGTCAGCCAACTTCGCTACGCTGGAACTACGCTTATTTTTACGCAAATACGCTTCGCAATCTACGGCTATGTAATCACAAACTTCACTACGTTTGCATTCTGTAGACTAGTGCGTAGTGCGAAGCGTAGTTGATGTGACCGCTTATGCCCTTATGCGGAAAAATTTCCGCAATAATTTTCAACCTATTTGCAAATATAAACCAATATAACCGTACATTCCACCTTCCAAGGCGGAATTGTATGCGTATAAAAGGGCAATAATATTTCTGCGCATGGGCAATGATCCATATAGATGCAGTTACCGCACGCGTAGTTGACTTCGCAATACATACGCCAACTACGCGTAGCGGGCGAAGCTTCGCATAGCGGGACTACGACTACGCGGAAATGCGTACGTGTAGTTCTTAAACTTCGCTTACAAACTACGATGCGTAGTTGCGTACTACGACGCGTAGATTAGCGCTGGCGTAGTTTACGAGCAACCCTGGGGTACATCTGGCTATCTAAACAACATTTGACTCCACCCAGGACCACACCCACATTCTGATGTGTGACCACACCCATTTTGTCCAGAGAGGGGCGCAAAAACTGTCTTTGACCCTGGGCGCTGAAAACCATAGCAACGCCTCCGCATGATCAATGCGACAACCTAGTTTTAATTGGAATATATTTCGGACGCATTAGAGGACAACTGTAGTGAGAAGCATATGGAGGCTGCCATATTTCTTTCCTTTTATACAATATCGGTTTCCTGGCAGCCCTGCTGGTCTAGTTGGCTGCAGTAGTGTCTGAACAACACCAGAAACAAGCATGCAGCTAATATTGTCAGTTCTGACGATAATGTCAGAAACACCTGATCTGCAAGCTTGTTCAGGGGCTATGGCTGAAAGTATTAGAGGCAGAGGATCAGTAGGACAGCCAGGCAACTGGTATTGCTTGCTTAGAAGGAAATACATATGGCATCCTCCATATCCATCTCGTTACAGTAGTTCTTTAAAGGATACCCGAACTGACATGTGACATAATGAGGTACAGTGCCTAGCACACAAATAACTAGGCTGTGTTCCTTTTTTTCTTTCTTCCCCTGAAAGAGTTAAATATCAGGTATGTAAGTGGCTGACTCAGTCCTGACTCAGACAGGAAGTGACTACAGTGTGACCCTCACTGATAAGAAATTCCAACTATAAAACACTTTCCTAGCAGAAAATGGCTTCTGAGAGCAAGAAAGAGATAAAAAGGGAATTTATCATCAGTAAGGGTCACACTGTAGTCACTTCCTGTCTGAGTCTGGACTGAGTCAGCTACTTACATACCTGATATTTAACTCTTTCAGGCAGAGAAATAAAAAAAGGAACACAGCATAGTTATTTGTGTGCTAGGCACTGTACATACACATGTCTATCTCATCATGTCACATTTCAGTTCGGGTATCCTTTAATGCGACCAAAATATATTCCTATTAATACAGAACTGAAAATGTGGTGTCTGATAACAATTACTGCTGTGACGTTACTGTTATCAAAACAATTTAAACAGATCTATTGCGATAAAGATTCCTCCCCACCTTTAATTTATTCCAATCCACGATGCAGCTCCACACAGAGGTCGTTTTGACACTTTTGATTATGTTTTTCCTGGAATAGGGATAGAATTCATGAGCTCATTATAGGATAATTTCAAAAAAAATGTCCCCTCTTCCTAGCGGGGGGTCCAGCTGCTTAAAATAGATTGTGTAATCTTATTTTCCAATAGATTTCTTGCAGGTTAATTATATTTTCTATTTCTAGCAACAAAACTTTCAAAAGTGTTTGTTTACTAAAGCATACCTCCGCTGTCACTAAAGGGGAAAAAGTTATCAAATCATCTCTTTGTATCTTAAAGGACACATCCGAGCAGTACAAAAATAAAAAAAATCCACTTACCTGGGGCTTCCTCCAGCCCCTGCTAGCCGTCCTGTGCCCTCACCGCAGCTTCACTCACAGATGGTGGTCCGGGGTCCCCTCCAGCGCAAGATCCCCACTGCGCATGCTCGTGCGCAGACGCAGTACAGTCCAAATGACGTCAGCGAGACCAGTGAGCCGCAAGCTGGAGCGCAGAAGAAGCCGACCTGGCGAGGTCGGCATCTCCACCAGAGTGGATCGGGAGCCACCAGAGCTGCGGCGAGGGCACCGGACAGCTGCAGGGGGCTGGAGGAAGCCCCAGGTAAGTGGATTCTTTTTTTAAGTTGCCAGGACCTTCCCTTTAAAGCAAGTCTGAAGCGGAAATTAAAAAAAAAAAAAGGTAAGTTGAGGAAAGGCTCTGGGTCCTATAGAGCCTTCCTGCTCCGACTTAAAGGAAAGGTTCAGGGAGGGTGGGTAAAAAATCAAAATCAATTTCCACTTACCTGGGGCTTCCTCCAGCCCGTGGCAGGCAGGAGGTGCCCTCGCCGCCGCTCCGCAGGCTCCCGGTGGTCTCCGGTGGCGCGCCCGACCTGGCCAGGCCGGCTGCCAGGTCGGGCTCTTCTGCGCTCCAAGGCCCGGAACTTCTGCGTCCCACGCCGGCGCTCTGACGTCATCGGACGTCCTCCGGGCTCTACTGCGCATGCGCAGTAGTTCTGCACATGCGCAGTAGAGCCCGGAGGACGTCCGATGACGTCAGAGCGCCGGCGTGGGACGCAGAAGTTCCGGGCCTTGGAGCGCAGAAGAGCCCGACCTGGCAGCCGGCCTGGCCAGGTCGGGCGCGCCACCGGAGACCACCGGGAGCCTGCGGAGCGGCAGCGAGGGCACCTCCTGCCTGCCACGGGCTGGAGGAAGCCCCAGGTAAGTGGAAATTGATTTTGATTTTTTACCCACCCTCCCTGAACCTTCCCTTTAAAGGATACACAAGGCTAAAATAAAGAATCCATTACTTACCTGGGGCTACTTTCAGTCACTAGAAGTCTCTGTATCCCTCGCGGCAGTTCCACTCTCACCCGGTCTTCTGCTGTCACCTCGGCCCAGCCGAGTCGGTGGCCTCTGCACTCGCGGTCACACTCTCATGGCCGAGAGCGTTCTGGGCAGATGCAGTAGCTACAGGCTGGTAGAAGCCACAGCTAAGCATAGATAGATTAATTATTTTGGCCTCATGTGTCCTTTAACCTGTTGCCAGCTGCGTTACGCCGATGGGTGTGGCTGTAGAGGCAGCCCCAGAACCGCCTAACGCAGGTCGGCGTAAAGTCCTGGGGTGGGGATTTGCAGGAGATCACTCGCGCTAATGGGTGCGCATCTTCGCTTAGATGACGATGCACCGCTCCGCCATCAGTCTCCCAGCGGCGATCGCCGCCAGGAGACTGTTAGACGGGGAAACCGCCGTCTATTTACTTAAAAAAGCACTGCGATCTATGGTACTGGGGACAGCTCTGTGACACGGCTGTCCCCCTAAGTGACAGGAAAGCTGAAGCCTATGACAGCCAATTGCGCTGATTGGCTGGCGGGGGAGGTAGGGTGGGCTATACATTTTTTTTTTTTTACAATTTTGCATCCATCTTTAACCCCTTCACCTCAAAGGGTTTTCCACCTTAAGTATACCTAGCTAACCTATACTGAAGGCACATATACCTGTCTAACCTATACTGAAGGCACATATACCTGGCTAGCCTATACTGAAGGCACATATACCTGGCTAACCTACACTAAAGGCACAAATACCTGGCTAACCTATACTGAAGGCACATATACCTGTCTAACCTATACTGAAGGCACATATACCTGGCTAGCCTATACTGAAGGCACATATACCTGGCTAACCTACACTAAAGGCACAAATACCTGGCTAACCTATACTGAAGGCACATATTCCTGGCTAACCTATACTGAAGGCACATATACCTGGCTAACCTACACTAAAGGCACATATACCTGGCTAACCTATACTGAAGGCACATACTGTATACCTAACTCCCTATACGGGGAGGGGGGGGGGGGGGGTAAGTTTAGCATTTGAAACGTTGGTAGATCTCCTGGCCTGTGCAAATTTAAAATAGCTCACAAGCCGAAAAAGTGTGCGCACCCCTGGCCTATAATTTTATTACTACAATCTATATCTTGTTTTTTTTCGCCACCAATTAGACTTTCCTTAAACAGACTTTTTTGCTAAGATTTTTTTTTTTTATATATATATAAAAGTGTTTTAATAGGAAAAATAAGTAAAAATCATTATTTCTCAGTTTTCGGCCATTATAGTTTTAAAAGAATACATGCTAACGTAATTAAAACCCCCACATTTTATTTGCCCATTTGTCCCGGTTATTGCAATGTTTAACATTTATTACCTAGTACAATATATGGCGCTGCCAATATTTTATTTGGAAATAAAGGTGCATTTTTTCATTTTTGTGTCCATCCCTAATTACAAGCCCTTAATTTATAAAGTAATAGTAATATACCATCTTTACATACATATTAAAAAATGTCAGTCCCTAAGGTAACTATTTAGGTTTTGTTTCTTTATTTGTAATTCCCCCTCCCCCCCCAAAAAAAATTGGTAACTCTTAGGTAGTGTGGGAGGTCAGGGGATAATTTAATATGTGAAAATAAATAGGTCCTTTATTGAAAAAAAATGTAGATGTAATATTACTTTTTGGCCACAAGATGCCCTCGCCGCTCACTTTCTGATGCGTAGTAATACTACACAGGAAGTGATGTGTGGACGTTCTTCGTGAATGGCAGTGCTGTCTCATAGATGGCTGCGGTCATTCACACGGGGACTTAGATCAATGAAAGGGAACTGTATTCCCATTTATTGATCTAGCAGCTACCATCCGGTAACGAGTGGGGGTGAGCAGGAACGCGCGGCGGGGAGGGACGTAGTAGCTACACCACTGCAAGCAGTTATGGCATTTTGCAGAGACATAGTTACTCGTCCCAGGGAAGGGGAAGTGGTTCATTACAATCCCTTGTTTTAAAAATTAACAATTATATGCCCTCTTGACATACATATTAAAAAGTTCAGTCCCTAAGGTAACTATCGATGTATTTTTTTTATACAAAAGTTTTATTTGGTTATTTTTGGGAGAGCGTGGGAGGTAAGGGGTTAACTTTAAATGTATGTGTGAGTCTTGCTTTCATTAAAGGGTAGGGGTCACGCCTGCAGCCGCGTAAAAATGTCAGCGTGGTGGGAAAAAAACATACATAGGGCTTGATTCACAAAGCGGTGCTAACAGTTAGCACGCTGGTGAAAAGCCCTTTTGTGATAAGTTTAGGTGTGATAAGTTTAGGTGTGATAAGTTTAGGTGTGATAAGTTTAGGTGTGATAAGTTTAGGTGTGATAAGTTTAGGTGTGATAAGTTTAGGTGTGATAAGTTTAGGTGTGATAAGTTTAAGCACCAACTGGGTTAGCACCGCAGTGCACAGCTGATCAAAAGTTTTGCACTAGCAAAGTCTGGTGCACTCCGCATAGAGTTTACTGGCGCTGCTTTGCGTGCGGGACTTTGCGCCCAATCTAAACTTATCTAAACTTATCACGCCTAAACTTATCATGCCTAAACTGGCTTTTCACCAGCGTGGTGCAATGGTTATCACGCCTAAAGTCTTTTAGTCGTGCTAACTGGGTTAGCACCGCTTTGTGAATCAGGCCCCTAGTTCCTAGTGCACTGCAAAAGTGCATAGAGCAAGAATGAAGCAATAGTTGAGATTTTTAGCAAGTCTAGCAAAATCCTTGATTTTATTTTATGCCTGCAACTTTTACATGCTACTGCTAGTAAGTGCAATATGGTTGTATGATTCAAAATCAAAAAAGGTTAATGCACGACAGCGCACTCCTTGTTCTGCTTCTTATTTGTAGTTACAGCCCTAATTCACTTACATTATTACACTTACATCCACAGACTGTCATTGTCCCTGCCTTGGTGCCCAGAGTTGCCCTGGCTCTTCTGGGGTTCCTGAAATGCCCTTAGTAATAGTTCTACCAACAAGCTGCTGCATAGGAGGTGTTAGTGTGATATTAGTAGGGGAAAAAAATTGGCTCCCGTTTATGAATATCATGTGAGTTCGCTAAAGATTAAGCTGTGTTTTATTGTGTTTTATTGGGGCCCATAAAATACTATCATCGTTTGGTTTTATTCAGCCTGATAAGATGAAGGTCACGATGTATGCAATACATGCTGTATATGTTCCCAGTACATGAAATTCCTCCTCTCAGTCTGTGATTCGTATCAGAAGAAAAGGCGATACTAATGCTATAGAAAGGTAAACCGACAGCCACTGTTACTATCAATAGCTTTGAGAGAGGTGTTTATGGGGGGTACAGCACTGCCGATTGCAGGGGGACGGGGGGCCGTAGAGAACCTTGACCCTTTACCCTGCCTCCCTTCAAAAGAGTCTCGGTTATCCGGAATTCAACTAACCAGAAGTCTCAACCAACCAGCGCAAATCTCTGGTAGTGCTCACAGTGGTGAAGGCCAACTTCTGAGGGCCCATTCCCACCTAAGCGATTAGCCCATTCCTGCTAATCGCTAAAATGTTAGTGCTTTGTTATCCTATGGCAGCGTTCTCACTGCCACGATTGGCGCCGATCGTGGGCATTTTGCGATTAGCGCCAATTGCAAACGTGTTACCTGCAGCAGTTTTGATTCTAGATCGATCGTGATTTTTCCAAGTTAAACCGCGGACAAATTGCCTGCGCAAAATGCTAGCGCTAATCGCAAGCGTTTAGCAATTTTAGGTGTGAATGGGCCCTTAGGGTGTTTGTGGGCTCTCATTAAAGAAGAAGTTCCATGGCTCAGAGCCGGGACAAGATCCTCCAGCACCCAAGGCTGAGACACCAAAGTGCGCCCCTCCATCCCTCCACCCCAGCCATCACACTCTGATTGCTATTAGACTAAGAGGCCCCAACCCCCCAACACAATAGTTATCTTGCCATGTATCCCTTTTCTTATTTTGCTCTGCTTCAAACACAATAGCGGAATGAGAGCGGAGTGAGTTGTGCGCCCCCTCCTACACTGCACCCTGAGGCTGGAGCCTCTCTCTCGCCTCTGTATAGAGAGTGGGGCATAGTACTGTATTGTTGTTCAGTTGTTAATGCAGTCAAGTCCCATTTTTTGCGACCCCATGGACCACAACACGTCACCCCTCTACTGCCTCTTGAAGCTTATCCAAGTTCTGGTTTGTTGCTTCCATCTATATATATAAAATCGTGTGTGTGTGCGCGCGTGCGTGCGTGTGCGCGTGTGTGTCAGGATCACTCCAAAACATCTTGACCGATTTGAACGAAACTTGGTATACAGATCCCTTACTACCTGGTATGAAATGTTCTGGGGATCTCGGGTCCCCCCTGCACATGTGGGCGGAGCTACAAACAGCAAATCAGATTTCACCCATTCATGTCAATGGAAAAAATGTAAAAGGCTGCCTTTCTCACAGTAATCAAGCCAGAGTCCCCACACTTGGCACAGGTGGTCACTTGGGGACCGAGGTTACAAATCCAGGAAAAGTGGGCGAAGCATAAAACAGCCAATCAAATTTCAGCCGTTCATTTTAAATGGGAAAATGGAAACTGCAGCCATTCTTAGACTGTTAATCGCAGGGTTCTCAAACTTGCCACACTTGGTCACTGAGTGAATGAGATTAAGATTCAAGAAAGTGGGTGGAGCCTACAACAGCCAATCAAAATTCACCTATTGATTTTCAAGGGGAATATTTAAACTGCTGCTATTCTTACACTGTTAATGGCAGAGGCTTCAAACTTGCTAGAGTTGGTCATTGGGTGACTGGGGTTCAAATTCACTAAAGGGGCGGAGACACAAACAGCCAATCAGATTTCCTTTGTGGATAAACTGCTTCCGTTCCCACATTTTTGATGCTGGGAACCTGAAAGCTCACAAACTTGGTCATTGAGTGACTGTGTGTTCAGTTTACAAAAAAGTGGGTGGAGCCAAATAAAAATTTTACTGGGAAAATAGAAACTGCAGCCCTTCTTACACCGTTGATGGCAGGGTTCTCAAACTTTGCACGGTTGGTCACTGGGTGGATGAGATTAAGATTTTGGAATGTGGGTGGAGCCTACAACTGCCAATAAAAATTCACCTTTTGATTTTCAAAGGGAATATTTAGGCTGCTACCATTCTCTTATACTGGTAAAAGCAGATGCCTCAAACCTGGTACAGTTGGTCACTGGGTGACTAGGGTTCAAATTAAGAAAGGGGCGGAGCCAAAAACAGCCAATCAGATTTGTTTATTTTTCATTTGATACCAAGGATCCCAAAGCTGATAAACTTGATAATTGAGTGACAATATGGCAAGGTTAGAAAAAGTGTGCGGTGCCACTAACTTAATTTTTTACATTGCAGGGTACATTTTTACATTGCAGGGTTCCCAAGCTTGACACACTTGGCCACTGGGTGACTGGGATTAATATTCAGAAATGTAGGTGGAGCCTACAACAGCCACTCAAAATTCACCAATTGATTTTCAAGGGGAATATCTACATTGCTACCATTCTTACACTGTTAGTGGCAGAGGCCTCAAACCTGATACAGTCAGTTATTGGGTGACTGGGGTCCGAATTCACTAAAGGGGGTGGAGCCACAAACAGCCAATGAGATTTGTTAGATTGATTTCAGCCATTCTGTTATTGGCAAGGTTCTCAAACTTGACACAGTTGGCCACTGGGTGACTGTGACTAATATTCAGGAAAGTGGGTGGAGCCTACAGCAGCCAATCAAAATTCACCTTTTGTTTTTCAAGGGGAATATTTACATTGCTGCCATTCATTCACTCTTAATGGCAGAGGCCTTAAATCTGGTACAGTCAGTCACTGGGAGACTGGGGTTTAAATCAGTGGCGTAGCTACAAACCTCTGGGCCCCGATGCGGAATCTGGATGTGGGCCCCCCCCCCACGGCAACAACAGCCCCCCCTCCCCCGGCAACACCCGACGCACACACATATCCGAATCCCTATAGCCAGCTATAGGTCCCCCCAGTATAGGTAGCCAGGCATAGGTACGCCAGTATAGTTGCCCCCGGTATAGGTTAGCCAGGTAGGTGCCTCCAGCATAGGTAGCCAGTATAGTTGCCCCCAGTATAGGTTAGATAGGCAGGCGCCGCCAGTACAGGTTAGCTAGGTGGGTGCCTCTAATATAGGTAGCCAGAATAGTTGCCCCCAGCATAGGTTAGATAGGTAGGTGCCCCCAGTATAGGTTAGTTAGGTAGGTGCCTCCAATATAGGTAGCCAGTATAGTTGCCACCAGCCAGTATAGTAGGCTAGCTAGGTGCCCCGAATACAGGTTAGACAATTAAGTGCCCCCAGGTTAGATAGGTAGGTGCCCCCCAGTATAGGTTAGATTAGGTAGCTGCCCCCCTGTATAGGTTAGATGAGGTAGGTGCCCCCCAGGATAGGTTAGGTAGCTGCCCCCCAGGATAGATTAGGTAGCTTTCCCCCAGGATAGGTTAGAGTAGGTAGCTGCCCCCCCGGATAGGTTAGAGTAGGTAGCTGCCCCCCAGGATAGGTTAGGTAGGTAGCTGGCCCCCCAGGATAGGTTAGGTAGGTAGCTGGCCCCCCCAGGATAGGTTAGGTAGGTAGCTGGCCCCCCAGGATAGGTTAAGTAGGTAGCTGCCCCCCCAGGATAGGTTAGGTAGCTGCCCCCCCAGGATAGGTTAGGTAGCTGCCCCCCCAGGATAGCTTAGGTAGGTAGCTGGCCCCCCAGGATAGGTTAGGTAGGTAGCTGGCCCCCCAGGATAGGTTAGGTAGGTAGCTGGCCCCCCAGGATAGGTTAGGTAGGTAGCTGGCCCCCCAGGATAGGTTAGGTAGGTAGCTGGCCCCCCAGGATAGGTTAGGTAGGTAGCTGGCCCCCCAGGATAGGTTAGGTAGGTAGCTGGCCCCCCAGGATAGGTTAGGTAGGTAGCTGCCCCCCAGGATAGGTTAGGTAGGTAGCTGGCCCCCCAGGATAGGTTAGGTAGGTAGCTGGCCCCCCAGGATAGGTTAGGTAGGTAGCTGGCCCCCAGGATAGGTTAGGTAGGTAGCTGGCCCCCCAGGATAGGTTAGGTAGGTAGCTGGCCCCCCAGGATAGGTTAGGTAGGTAGCTGGCCCCCCAGGATAGGTTAGGTAGGTAGCTGGCCCCCCAGGGTAGGTTAGGTAGGTAGCTGGCCCCCCAGGGTAGGTTAGGTAGGTAGCTGGCCCCCCAGGGTAGGTTAGGTAGGTAGCTGGCCCCCCAGGATAGGTTAGGTAGGTAGCTGGCCCCCCAGGATAGGTTAGGTAGGTAGCTGGCCCCCCAGGATAGGTTAGGTAGGTAGCTGGCCCCCCAGGATAGGTTAGGTAGGTAGCTGGCCCCCCAGGATAGGTTAGGTAGGTAGCTGGCCCCCCAGGATAGGTTAGGTAGGTAGCTGGCCCCCCAGGATAGGTTAGGTAGGTAGCTGGCCCCCCAGGATAGGTTAGGTAGGTAGCTGGCCCCCCAGGATAGGTTAGGTAGGTAGCTGGCCCCCCAGGATAGGTTAGGTAGGTAGCTGGCCCCCCGGGATAGGTTAGGTAGGTAGCTGGCCCCCCAGGATAGGTTAGGTAGGTAGCTGGCCCCCCAGGATAGGTTAGGTAGGTAGCTGGCCCCCCAGGGTAGGTTAGGTAGGTAGCTGCCCCCCAGGATAGGTTAGGTAGGTAGCTGGCCCCCCAGGGTAGGTTAGGTAGGTAGGTAGGTCGCTAGCTGCCCCCTCCCTCCCTTCCTCTCCCCCTCAGATGCAGAGTGCACAGCGCACGGAAGCGCTGTAGGCGGAACTCACCTCCGTCCCTGCGCCGCTGGTCTCCTCCCGCTCTGTATAGATGTTGTTACACACTGCTTCCTGTTTAGCCGGAAGCAGTGTGTAACAGCATCTATGCAGAGCGGGAGGAGACCAGCGGCGCTTGGAACGCAGGCAGGTGAGTTCTGCCTACAGCGCTTCCGTGCGCCGCGCACTCTGCATCTGAGGGGGGGGGGGGGGGCCGGGGAGAGGTCGGGCTGCCTTCCCCACGGCTGCAGCTCCCCCCTCCCAATAACGCACGCAGGGATCTCCGAGACGAGTCCAAACGGACATGGGCCCCCCGGGCCCCTCCCCCGCCTCTTCAGGAGCCGGGCCCGGTCGCCGAGGCGACCGTTGCGACCACAGGCCCTACGCCCCTGGTTTAAATTCTGAAAAGGGAGCGGGCAAAAAACAACCAATCAGATTTGTTTAATTTCAATGGTAAAATGCAACTTATTGGTGCCAAAGACCCCACAGCTCATAAATGTGGTCATTGAGTGACTGTATGTCAAGGTTAAACAAAGTGGGCGGAGCCAAAAACAACTAACTATTTACATGGGAAAATATAAACTGCAGCTATTCTTACACTGTTTTAATGTCAGAGTTCTCAAACTTGATACAGTTGGTCACTGGGGGACTGGGATTAATATTCGGAAAAGTAAGTGGAGCCTACAAGAGCCAATCAAAATTCACTCATTGATTTTCAAGGGGAATATTGGAACTGCTGTCATTCTTACATGGTGAATGGAAGAGACCTCAAACCTGCTACAGCTGGTCGTTAAGTGACTGGGGTTCAAATTAACTAAAGGGGCGTAACCACAAACAGCCAGATTTCTGAACTGCTTTCATTAGCACAATTTTGATGCCAGGAACCGGAAAGCTCACAAACTTGGTCATTGAGTAGTGACTGTGTGTCAAGGTAACAAAAAGTGGGTGGAGTCAAAAACTGATTTTTTTTTTGGGGGGGGGGGGGGGGGGGGGCGGGGGGGGATTGTAAACTGCAGCCCTTCTTATCTGTTAATGGCAGGGTTCTCAAACTTTGCACAGCTGGTTACTGGGTGACTGGGATTAATATTCTGAAAAGTGGGTGGAGCCTAAAAAAGCCAATCAAAATTCACCTGTTGATTTTCAAGGGGCATATTAAAATAGCTGCCATTCTTGCACTGTTAATGGCACAAGCCTCAAACCTAGTACAGTTGCTCATTGGGTGACTAGGGTTCAAATTCAGAAAAGGGGACAGAGTCACAAACAGTCAATCAGATTTGTTTCATTTCATGGGAAAATACAAATTATTGATGCCAAGGACCCCAAAACTCACAAACTTGATCATTGGGTAATTATGTGTTAGGGTTAGAAAAAGTGGGTGGAGCCAACACCAGTCAATCAAACACATACATGGACAACGCCGAGTCATCAGTGGGTGGAGACAAATACAAATTTCACTGGGAAAATGTAAACTGCAGCCATTCTTACACTGTTATTGGCAGAGTTCTTAAACGTTGCACAGGTGGTCACTGGGTGACTGGAATTATTATTTAGAAAAGTGGGTGAAGCCTACAAAAGTGAATCAAACTTCACCTATTGATTTTCAAGGGGAATATTTAATTACTACCATTCTTGCACTGTTAATGGCACAGGCCTCAAACCTGGTACAGTTGGTCATTGGGTGACTGGGGTTAAAATTCAGAAAAGGGGGTGGAGCCACGAACAGCCAATCAGATTTTTTCATTTCAATGCAAATTATTGATGCCAAAGATGGCAAAGCTCACAAACTTGGTCATTGAGCAATTGTGTGTTAAGGTTAGTAAAAGTGGGCGAAGCCAACACCAGCCAAATACATACCCGGGCAACGCCGGGCAATCAGCTAGTTTCTTATATAATAGGTCAAACCAATAATAAACAATATTATAATGCTCCAAACTAATTTCAAAACAATACTTTGGAACAATATCGAAACACTAATCCTTAAAACAAAAAATGTTTTGGCTATACGGGCCCGGCAGGCGGTATTTATTGGGTGCCCAAATATCTGCTTTGGTCACCCAATAACCGATATTTTGCATTAGGGTCTATACGGTGCCCAATTAGTCCATTCCGTTGCTGATAGAGTGCTCAGCAGAATGTGTTATGGTTCTGATGCGGGGAGGAAGGCAAGCATGAAATGGTGAGTCTTGTCGGCTTGTTTGAAGAAATTAAAGGTGGGGGCAAGTCTGACAGCTGGTGGGAGCGAGTTCCAGAGGGTGGGTGCAGCCCTAGTGAAGTCTTGCAATCACAACCACTTTAAAAAGTGGCTGCTAGAAATAGAAAAGATATGGTGACAAACCTAGAATAAACATTCTGGAAAATGTCTTATTTCTGGAAAACACGATTACACAATCGTCTAACAGCTGGCCAGCCTGCTCTGAAAACAAAGAAAAAAGGAATCATTTTCAAAGCATCCCATAACGATCTTATACATGCTATCCATATTCCATAGGGAAGCATAATGAAGAAGGCGTTAGGGATTGACGTGTACATCGATGTACTCACATCAATATCCCACTGGGAGGAACTGATCCATTTATCTTCTGCTTAAGGGAAAGCTTGCAAACAGCGGGCGAGCACAACCGGTCCATTCACGAGTTGTTGATTTCATTTGAATCACTTTTTCCGCTAATCACTGTTATTAACAAATAGGAGGCACATCGATGGGACGACTTTTTTATGCTTGCTTGTACCTGGGAATATGGGATTCTGGGGGAGGTCAGTAGTTGTAGCCAACATGAGGTTCTAGGGCTACGTTGCCATTTGGATGAAATATACAAATGTTGTGCTGACAGTGTGGGGGAGGCCGCAGAATGGCAGAGCGATTTTCATGTAGGGATTTATTCTTTTTTCTCTCCTAGGCCACAACCCTTTTGGCTCCCGGTTCTATGGGCAGCCCCCTTTTCGTATATAATACCCTACGATTGTGTCTATTGCAGCCCCCCTCACTCAACTTGCAATGCCCTCTTCCTTGAACAGCATCAATGTGCAGCAGCCCCCTTATTCCATGGGCAGCCCCCTCTTCCTTTAGCAACATCCCTGCAAAGCAACTCCCTCTTCCATATGCAATATCTAGTACAGTGGCCCCCCCTCCGTTCCATGCACTCTCTTCCTTGAGCAACATCCATGTACAGCAGCCCACTCCCTTTCCATTTGCAGCCTCCTCTTCCATGTGTATCATCCATGTACAGCAGCCCATTCCCATTCCATGTGCAGCCCTCTCTTCCATGTGCAACATCCATGTACAGCAGCCCACTCCCTTTCCATTTGCAGCCCCCTCTCCCATGTGTAACATCCATGTACAGCAGCCCACTCCCTTTCCATTTGCAGCCTCCTTTTCCACGTGTATCATCCATGTACAGCAGCCCATTCCCATTCCATGTGCAGCCCTCTCTTCCATGTGCAACATCCATGTACAGCAGCCCACTCCCTTTCCATTTGCAGCCTCCTCTTCCATGTGTATCATCCATGTACAGCAGCCCATTCCCATTCCATGTGCAGCCCTCTCTTCCATGTGCAACATCCATGTACAGCAGCCCACTCCCTTTCCATTTGCAGCCCCCTCTCCTATGTGTAACATCCATGTACAGCAGCCCACTCCCTTTCCATTTGCAGCCTCCTTTTCCACGTGTATCATCCATGTACAGCAGCCCATTCCCATTCCATGTGCAGCCCTCTCTTCCATGTGCATCATCCATGTACAGCAGCCCATTCCCATTCCATGTGCAGTCCTCTCTTCAATGTGCATCATCCATGTACAGCAGCCCCTCCCATTCCATGTGCAGCCCCCTCTTCCATGTGTAATATCCATGTACAGCAGCCCATTCCAATTCCATGTGCAGCCCCCTTTTCCTTTAGCAACCTTGATGTACAGCAGTCCATCTCCCTATCCATGTGCAGCCCCCGTAGGTAAGTAAATTTAACATATAGTGACCAGCTTTTTCTGGGACGATGGGCAGAGGAGGGGTTATGTCAGTGCGGCACGAGGAGCAGCAAAAATTGACGTGTCCATGACATGATGCAGGCGGAGCTAACTGTAATATAATGGTGTAACTCTAAGGCAGTGCCCTGAGTTTCCTCCAAAAACACAGTTAGGCAAATTTCCTGTACACATAAGAAAGCAGTGTTTCCCCAATGATGTTTTGAAACTGGAGATTCGCACCTTTGATGTGCAGACGATAAATCTGCAGAAACTGCGAGGATATCATGTCAATGTGGACCAAAATCTCAGAGTAACGCCATGCAGAATAAGGCAGTATGGAAAGCAAAAAAGGAGTCAAACTCACTTTATAAAGTGGCCATCAAAATATATACATTTTTCTATTCTATTTCTTTTGATTCATTTATTAGCATACTATTTAACCTCCCTGGCGGTTAGTTAAAATCCGCCAGGGGGCAGCAAATACCTTTTTTTTTACTTTTTTTTTTTTTTGCATGTAGAGAGACAATGGGCTTGATTCACAAAGCGGTGCTAACAGTTAGCACGCTGGTGAAAAGCCCTTTATCATGCCTAAACTCAGTTTAGGCATGATAAGTTTAGGTGTGATAAGTTTAGGTGTGATAAGTTTAGGCATGATAAGTTTAGGTGTGATAAGTTTTTAGGCGTGATAAGTTTAAGCACCAACTGGGTTAGCACCGCAGTGCACAGCTGATCAAAAGTTTTGCGCTAGCAAAGTCTGGTGCACTTTGCATAATGGCGCTGCTTTGCGTGCGGGACTTTGCATGCGACCTAAACTTATCTAAACTTAGCATGCCTAAACTTAGCATGCCTAAACTTAGCATGCCTAAACTTATCATGCCTAAACTTATCATGCCTAAACTGAGTTTAGGCATGATAAAAATGGTTATCACGCCTAAAGTCTCTAGCTGGGTTAGCACCGCTTTGTGAATCGAGCCCAATGTCTCGCTACATGATAGCCGCTGCTCAGCGGCATCCCCCCAGCCCCTCCGATCGCCTTCAGCGAACGGAGATCAAGAGATCCCGTTCAAAGAACGGGATCTCTTGGAGGGCTTCCCCTGTCGCCATGGCGTCGGGGCGGGATGACGTCACCAACGTCATCGACGTCGTGACGTCAAAGGGGAATCCGATCCACCCCACAGCGCTGCCTGGCACTGATTGGCCAGACAGCGCTCGGGGTCTGGGGGGGGGGGGGGGGCGGCTGCGGCGACAGGTATAGCGGCGCATCGGCGGCTAGCGGCGGCGATCGGAGGTTACACGCAGCTAGCAAAGTGCTAGCTGCGTGTAACAAAAAAAATTATGCAAATCGGCCCAGCGGGGCCTGAGCGGTGCCTCCCGGCGGCATAGCTCGAGCTCAGCTCGGCCTTACCGCCAGGGAGGTTAATAATCATGAGCCCCCAAATTTCAAAATGCTGCAACAATAACCCCAAAGTAGCAATGCAGCTACTATGACCATCAAATAATAAATGCAGCAAACACCACCTCCGACACATGAAATGAGGCAAAAGTTACATCCAACACATGAAATGCAGTAAATGTTACCCCCCCCCCCTCCCCCCACACACACACACACGATGAAATGCAGCAAACAAGTGAAATGCAGCAAAACAATACCTTTAAATACATGTGTAATGCACATACTGAACGTTACCCCACATAAATGAAATGCAGCAAATGTTACCTTGACCTAAATGCATGAAATGTTGCTGGTGCTAGTGAGGTGAGGTGAGTGGAATGCGAGTGTGACACTGGGTGCTGCTGAGAGGGTGATACTGGTTGGGGAGGGTGACACTGGGTGTGAGCAGTGTGATACTGGGTGGGGAGGGTGGCACTGAGTGTGAAGAGGGTGACACTAGGTGTGATTCGGGTGACACTGGGTGGGAGGCTGCTTTTCTGACCATCCTGTCTGTATGGAATCTGGCATCCTCCACAGGGAGAGAACGCAGCTGCAGCATTTGGTAACTCCAAACAGCGTCATGCACTTCTGACTACCTCATTTACCTCAATGGAGAAAGACACGTGATGCAGGAAGAGGGTACACATTTCACCTGGGGGAGAACGGTCCATTGATCTTTGGTAAATTGAACACTGTTGCGCACCCTTTTCGAGTGAGATCGTTCAAGTATGGAAGATTGATTGTTTTGATTGATCTTGGCCAGAAATCAATTGAAGATACAATTGGGCGGCCACCTTGCGGCATAATTCTCTGGCAGATTTGTTCATTATAATCGAATCTGCTTGATATCGATATCACAAATCAAGTGATGTATGGGCACCTTAATTTTCAAGTCTCCTCCATCTGTCAGGAAAAAGTGAACTCGAGGTGAGAGTTTTAGGCTAGGGTCACACTTAGCAGAATCACATGAGTTTTCCCCATAGAACTTATTGGAAAACTCATGCAATTCTGCCAAGTGCGACACTTGCCATATGGAGGCTGCCATATTTATTTCCTTTTAAGCAATACCAGTTACCTGGCTATCCTGCTGATCCTCTGCCTCTAGTACTTATAGCCATAGACCCTGACCAAGCATGCGGCAGATCAGGTGTTTTTGACATTATTGTGAGATCTGACAAGATTAGCTGCATGCTTGTTTCTGGTGTTATTTAGACACTACTGTAGCCAAATAGACCAAGAGGGCTGCCAGGCAACTGGTATTGTTTATAAGGAAACAAATATGGCAGCGTCCATATCACTCTCACCTCGGGTTCATTCTAAAGTGGGCATATTTTTACATGAAACCAATAAAGATTGATTTTGGATGTGCCAGCTTTCCTCCTTGTTCATTCTAAAGGGAGTCTGAAACCAAACAAACAAACAAAAAAAAAAAACAGATACTCACCTAAGGAGAGGGAAGGATCTGGGTCCAATAGAGCCTTCGCGTTCCTCCTGCGGTCCCAATGTTCCTCCGTTAGCAGTCTCTGACCGTTTAAAATGAACACCTTATCTCCCACACCATCCCATAATTACCCAAATAAAAAAATTGTATTAAAAAAAAAATTACAATAAAAAATACATAAATAGTTATCTTAGGGACTGAACTTTTTTTAATATGTATGCCAAGAGTGTATATTACTGTTAATTTTAAAAATATGGGCTTAGAAATAGTGATGGATACAAAAATAATAAAATGCACCTTTATTTTTAAACAAAATATTGGTGCCATACATTGTACTAAATATAAATATGAAATATTTTAAACTTTACAATAATCAGGACAATGAAATGGGCAAATAAAATGTGTGTGTTTTAATTACGGTAGAATGTATTATTTTAGAACTATAAAGGCCGAAAACTAAGAAATAATAAAATTTAATTTTTTTTCTTATTTTTCCTGATAAAACACTTTTAGAATAAAATAATTCTTAACAAAATGTACCCCCCCCCCAAAAAAAAAAAGCCTAATTGGTGGCAAAAAAAGCAAGATATAGATTGTTCCGTTGTGATAAGTAGTAATAAAGTTATAGGCGAATGAATGGAAGAAGTGCTGACAGTTGAAAATTGCTACCATTCGAGGTGAAGTGGTTAAGCAGAGCAATCTATAGTTCTTCCTGAATGGAAGAATTTCTTAGAAGACTGCTGAATTCCATTTTTTTCCTTTATGGCTATTGATAAGTATGAGCCTAACATTTATGTTTAGTTTCTTGTTTTCCCTGTTACTATATCATAGCTGGCAGCTGAATTATCACCAGGACTTTGCACTGGATATGGCAGCCAGTGATAAAGGAGGCAACAAGGAAATTATAGCTCTTAAATAAACGTTCAAAAACTCCATTAAAACTACAGATATAGAGAAAGAGTCAAAATCATTTAAACGCAGCATCCTTTATAAATATTTAACCACTTAAAGAGAGTCTGAAGCCATAATTAAAATGGCTTTTTTCCTTATATATAGCAGGGGCATTTGTGCCCCTGCTAAAACGCCGCTATCCCGCGGCTAAACGAGGGTCCTTTCCCCTCCAAATCCCCCCTGTGCTGCCCGGGGAGCGCTTCTGTGTGAGGCCGGGCTATGAGCTGCAGCCCTGCCTCACACGCGTCTATCAGCGGCGGATCTCCGCCTCTCCCCCACCCCTCTCAGTCTTCCTTCGCTGAGAGGGGCGGGGGAGAGGCGGAGATCAGCCGCTGATAGATACTTGTGAGGCAGGGCTGCAGCTCATAGCCCGGCCTCACATGGAAGCGCACAGGGGTAGCAAAATCTACAACCAAGTTGGTCGTGATTTTGCAGGGGATTTGGAGGGGAAAGGACCCTCGTTCAGCCGTGGGATAGCGGTGTTTTAGCAGGGGCACACATGCCCCTGCTGTATATAAGGAAAAAAGCCATTTTTATTAAGGCTTCAGAGTCTCATTCGCTTTCACTTTATGCATCCGAGCAATATTCACCTCCCATTAATTTGCCTATAACTTTATCACTACTTATCACAATGAACTGATCTATATCTTGTTTTTTCCGCCACCAATTAGGCTTTCTTTGGGGGGTACATTTTGCTAAGAGCTACCTTACTGTAAATGCATTTTAACAGTAAGAATAAGAAAAAAACGGAAAAAAATTATTATTTCTCAGTTTTCGGCCATTATAGTTTTAAAATAATACATGCCTCCATAATTAAAACCCACATAGTGTATTTGCCCATTTGTCACTGTTTTTTCCCTGTTTAAATTATGTCCCTATCACAATGTATGGCGACAATATTTTATTTGGAAATAAAAGAGCATTTTTTCCGTTTTGCATCCATCACTATTTACAAGCTTATAAAAAAAAATATAGAAATATTTCATCTTTACATAGATCTTTAAATAGTTTAGACCCTTAGGTAAATATTTATGTGTTTTTTTTTTATTATTCTAATGTTTTTTTGTTTTTTTTTATTAAACATTTTATGTGGGTATTTTTGGGAGGGTGGGAAGTAAATAGTGTTTTATTTAGGGAAATATTTGTGTAGTGTAATTTTTTTTTACTTTTAGATCTAGTTTTACTCTTTGGCCACAAGATGGCAACCTTGAGTTTGTTTACATGACGTCACTCTAAGCGTACAATGTACGCTTAGAGGGACATAGAGTCAGAAAAAGCGAAGTTTCCGAGAGAAGCTGTCGCTTTTTCTGCGGGGGAGAGGAATCAGTGATCGGGCACCATAGCCCGATTCATTGATTCCTGGGCTACCGAATCCGCGGCCGGGAGTGCACGTGCACGAGCGTGATCGGCCGCGGGAGCGCACGGGAGCGTGCATGTCCTCCTTGACGTTTTTATACGTCAAGGAGGACAAAGTGGTTAAACATTACAGGATCTGAGGGTTTTGGGGTTTTAGCATTCAAATATAAATATTTTTTTTGCCTTTGAATAATTACATCCAGAATAAACACAATATAAGCTTCAGAAGCAGAGCTTACGTTCACTAAAGTCTAACAAATAAAATTATCGTTATTGCATTTCTACCACAGGCAGAGGCAGGCAACTATGACGGGCAAAAATGTTGAATCTTGCACAGAACTCCCACCTGCCCCCCCCCCCCTCCCCCAAATATGTCACCGAAGTATAGGTAGCAGTTCCCCCTAGGTACTAAGTAGGCTTCCTCCCACCCAGTATAGGTAGTTGGCAGTGGTGCTCGGATACCCCCACTCACGAATTCGACTCCGCCAAACTTAAAAATTGACTCGTGATCACGATCACGAGTAGAAGAGGATATCTGACTGCATGTAATCACAAATCACGAGTGGTATTCGTTATTAAAAACCCGTCAGATGTGTTAAGAAGAACAGTGAGAACAAGAGGGAATTTTTTTTTTCCAAAAAGACCTTATAGTTTTTAAGAAAATTGATTTTAAAGTTTCAAAGGAAAAAAATGATACATTTAAATGTTGTAAATACATTAACTGTCATGCTGTTTCTAGCATGTAAGGGCGCTTTGCTATATTAACCTCTAAAGTTGGTGGGTTTTTAATCACGATTCACGAATACTGACTAGTGATCACGAGTAACTTGTGATCACGAGTCGGGTAACGAGTGCGAACATGAATGCATTCGTGATCAAGAGCTGGTCACTAATGCCGACTACGACCTTGTGATCGCAAAACGTGTGATCACAAGTTACTTGTGCTCACAACCTCGTGATGAGCAGCCCAGGTAGCTGGATGTGCTTCCAGTACTAGGCCTCGTTCACATTGGGTGCATTCTGAAACGTATTTAACCACTTGAGGACCTAGCCTTTACCCCCCCTTAAGGACCAGCGCTGTTTTTTCAGATCTGTGCTGGGTGGGCTCTACAGCCTCCAGCACAGATCAAATGACAGGCAGAGCGACCAGACCGCCCCCCTTTTTTCCCCACTAGGGGGATGATGTGCTGGGGGGGGGGGTCTGATCGCTCCTGCATGCTGTGGATGGCGGGGGGGGGCACTTCAAAGCCCCCTCCACCGCAGGATTCCCCCTCTCCCTCTCCTCCCTCCCTTCCCCGAGAGATCGGAGGCTGCACAGGAACGGATCTGTCCTGTGCAGCCTCTAACAGGCTCCCCGCTGTCATGTGACAGCGATCCCCAGCCGCTGATTGGCCGGGGATCGCTGATCTACTACAACGCTGCTACTGTAGCAGCGTTGTAAAAATGTAAACAAAGCGGATTATTTCCGCTTGTGTTCACATTTAGCCTGCGAGCCGCGATCGGCGGCCCGCAGGCTATTCATGGAGCCCCCCGCCGTGAAATGACAGGAAACAGCCGCTCGCGCGAGCGGCTGTTTCCTGATTAATTAGCCTGCAGCCGGCGACGCAAATCTGCGTCGCTGGTCCTGCAGCTGCCACTTTGCCGACGCGCGGTATGAGTGCGCGGTCGGCAAGTGGTTAAGCTCATTATAAAAAAGCATAACATCAAGAAAATGGCACAAAAAACAGGAGAAGGTATAGGACTGCGGGAGGTCCAAATGAATGCAACTATGATCCATTTCAAAAAATATAAAACAGTATCTTTATTAAATACATATAACCATATAAATGTAAATTAAAAATACCACGTCCACTTACACACCAAACACTACACTGGCCAGATGATCATACATAGCTAAAGGGAAAAATGCATGTTTGAAAAGCAAATGGCTCCCTGATCACAGCTAAGTGCAGAACCCCCAATCCACCTGAGCAGAGAAAAAAATGTGATAGTCTACAACAGTCAGCTGACAAAGCAAACAGCAGGCAGTGGATGATAAGCTTAAAGAGCAAGCAGTTCATGTATCTGTACAATCTCACCACTCCATGATAATATATCTCGATGTATAGCTATAGCCGCTCGGGTCTGTGGGCAGCTTGTAGAATAGATATAAGTGGTCATGTCTCTCACCAGCACAGCCAAGTAGGTGAAGCAATGTCCACAAGACAGCTAGCAGCGACAATGAAAATAGGAGTGGTAGATAATGTTGAATAAACAGGAATGCCCCCGTTCAGTGCTTGGTCCCACCATTCAATGTTCACCCGCTGTTCCAGGGCCAGCGCTTAATGTGGTAGTCACTGTTGCAAAGAAGAACCTCTTAGGAACAGCAAGTCACTGAGAGTAAAAGCCAAACAGCATGTGTAACCCTCAAAAGAAGGTTACAAAATATTATTACAGATGTGCCTTCTGTAAAATGGCCACAAGATGGCAGCACTGAGTATCTCGGCCTATGGAACCAAAAAGGCGCATGGGAGGGAGAGTACGCTTCAGAAAGGTCGCATAGACTGTTAGCAGGGATCCAATATGCAAATTAGGGGAATTTGCTGGAACTTTCCAGAAACCCCGCGTGGCCAGTCAGGGGGTTACTGACTGAGCAGGCTCAAGGGGGCGGAGAGACTGGGGTGTAGCCGGAGGGAACAGGCTGAGACCAGAGAGAGCACACCAGAGAGAGGGAGGAGAAGGACTTACGCCAGGAGCTGGTGGTGTGGAGCGGGCAGGAGGTGACACAGAGAGGCCGTAGCAGTCGCCCGGACAGTAGGAAGGGACCCGGCGGCCATAGAGTGACCAGCGCAGAGCAGTAAGGACAGCGGCAGCAGGGTGGACAGTGACCTGAGGCCGGAGGAGGCAGACCCAGCCCAGACCCGAGCCATACCAGAGGCCACAGACAGATGAGTAAAGGCCTGCGGGCCAACTTCAAGCCACAGAGTGTGTTTTAAAGTGGTATTCATTTGCTAGAGATGGTTAGTGTGAGAAAGCCTTCCACACACAGCAACATTGAACTTAGAGAAGCTACTGTTGATGATAAGAAGTGCATTGCATGTTCAGGCCTAGCTGCTGCTGATAGACAGTCGTAAGCCTCCCTAAAGCATTAAGGTCTGGTTGATAAAGAGTCATTGCCCCAGTCAAGTCCTTTTCGAGTCAGGAGTTGAGTTGCAAGTTACAAGTTCTTCAGTGATGTGTTCTGCAGAGTGAACAAGAGTGAGATATTTAAAGTGAACCTGTCAGCATTACAGTGGAAGAGTGGAGGAGGAGTCACATTGCATCTTGTGATATTAAAGTGTGCTTCAGGAGCAGCCAGGTGATACCTGATCAAGATGTGGGGTTAACAGATTTGGATTACAAGATTGCATCAACTCTAATTCAGAGTTCATTCAACTTTAACAACAAAGCGCCCTTAAGCAGAGTCCTATTGTAGTGGGAAGGTGTTGATGGTAGAGAGGGGTGCATCGATCACTTTATATTTTATTTTGTTAACCTTTATTTTACTTTAACCCTTTTTGATTATTTATTTATCTTCTATTTTGTTTGTTATTTTGGGAAGCCCAATCCAGAGGGGAGGTATTCTGAGGAGAGTGTATTCAGTGCTACAAATATTACCTAAAGAGTATATAAGATCTTGGAGCAAGGAGAATGTCCTGATTGGACCAACCTACGAACTGTCATCTATTCAGTACCATATTGTAGTGTTGGGCGAACAGTGTTCGCCACTGTTCGGGTTCTGCAGAACATCACCCTGTTCGGGTGATGTTCGAGTTCGGCCGAACACCTGACGGTGCTCGGCCAAACCGTTCGGCCATATGGCCGAACTAAGAGCGCATGGCCGAACGTTCCCCGAACGTTCGGCTAGCGCTGTGATTGGCCGAACGGGTCACGTGGTTCGGACCCGAACGCGCTCTGATTGGCCGAACTGTCACGTGGTTCGGGTAAATAAATACCCGAACCACGTCATATCTCCGCCATTTGTCTGTGGGTTTAGCTTTGGGTAGGCAGGCAGGGTAGTTCGCGCTCCAGCCACGCTAGCCAGGGTCCCCCCCAGTCATTGTGTGTCACTGCTGGGAACAGTAGTACACCGCTCGTTCAGCCACACTATATAGCATTCTGTGTACTGTTCTGTGTCTGCTGGGAACAGTAGTACACCGCTCGTTCAGCCACACTATATAGCATTCTGTGTACTGTTCTGTGTCTGCTGGGATCAGTAGTACACCGCTCGTTCAGCCACACTATATAGCATTCTGTGTACTGTTCTGTGTCTGCTGGGAACAGTAGTACACCGCTCGTTCAGCCACACTATATAGCATTCTGTGTACTGTTCTGTGTCTGCTGGGAACAGTAGTACACCGCTCGTTCAGCCACACTATATAGCATTCTGTGTACTGTTCTGTGTCTGCTGGGAACAGTGGTACACCGCTCGTTCAGCCACACTATATAGCATTCTGTGTACTGTTCTGTGTCTGCTGGGAACAGTAGTACACCGCTCGTTCAGCCACACTATATAGCATTCTGTGTACTGTTCTGTGTCTGCTGGGAATAGTGGTACACCGCTCGTTCAGCCACACTATATAGCATTCTGTGTACTGTTCTGTGTCTGCTGGGAACAGTAGTACACCGCTCGTTCAGCCACACTATATAGCATTCTGTGTACTGTTCTGTGTCTGCTGGGAACAGTAGTACACCGCTCGTTCAGCCACACTATATAGCATTCTGTGTACTGTTCTGTGTCTGCTGGGAACAGTAGTACACCGCTCGTTCAGCCACACTATATAGCATTCTGTGTACTGTTCTGTGTCTGCTGGGAACAGTGGTACACCGCTCGTTCAGCCACACTATATAGCATTCTGTGTACTGTTCTGTGTCTGCTGGGAACAGTAGTACACCGCTCGTTCAGCCACACTATATAGCATTCTGTGTACTGTTCTGTGTCTGCTGGGAACAGTAGTACACCGCTCGTTCAGCCACACTATATAGCATTCTGTGTACTGTTCTGTGTCTGCTGGGAACAGTAGTACACCGCTCGTTCAGCCACACTATATAGCATTCTGTGTACTGTTCTGTGTCTGCTGGGAATAGTGGTACACCGCTCGTTCAGCCACACTATATAGCATTCTGTGTACTGTTCTGTGTCTGCTGGGAATAGTGGTACACCGCTCGTTCGCCACTGTATAGCATTGTGCTCTGTGTCGCTGCTGGGAATAGTGGTACACCGCTCACCCGTCACTGTATAGCATTGTGCTCTGTGTCGCTGCTGGGAATAGTGGTACACCGCTCACCCACCACTGTATAGCATTGTGCTCTGTGTCGCTGCTGGGAATAGTGGTACACCGCTCACCCGTCACTGTATAGCATTGTGCTCTGTGTCGCTGCTGGGAATAGTGGTACTGTATAGCATTTCTGTACTGCCACTGTACTGCTGCCAGTCAGCGTGTACTGTAAGGATAAGTGAAATGAGGAAGAAATCCGGTGAAAGAGGGAGGGGCAAGGGAAGAGGTGTTTCCCCTGACGGTTCACGTACAGGCCACAGGGGAGCACCCAAGAAAACCCACTCAATACCGCCCATGTTGTCCAGGACAACAACCCTCACAAATCCAAAAGAACAGGACCAGATAATTACTTGGATGACCTCTCAAGCGTCCAGCAGTGGGTTAAGCAGCACCAGCACATCACGCACGAGGTCCGAGTCCTCAGCCAGTTACAAGGAGCCAGTGGGCACAAAGCTGACACAACCGGCAGCGACACCACGCACACAACTGCCAGATAACCAGTCCGATGAATTACCTCAGGACACAATGGGGTATTCGCAGGAGCTATTCCCAGCCCAACAAACTTCCACCTTTCAAAGGTCAATGAAGGAACAGCCAGAAATGTTGTGCCTGGATTCACAACCGTTAACTGTGGGAAATGCACCGCGCACTGAAATACAAGGCGAGTCCGAAGAGGACTCGGAAACCCAAATCCCAGAGCAATTTGGGCAGGAGGGGTTGCAATTGCAGGAGGTCGGCCGACAAGATCTGGAAGACGACGTTGGAGTGTGCTGCGCAGAGGTTGTTGTGGGGAGCTCTACTCCACGGCGGTGGCCCACAATGACATATGACGAGTTTGAGGAGATGGAAGAGGAGGGTATGGACAATGTGGACAGAGACCCAGATTTTGTTTGTGAACGAGAACATCGCCGTCGTAGCAGCAGCACAGATGAGTCTGTTGAAGAACACACTGCTGCACGAGTTCGCCTTGTGCCACAAGGTCGGCGGCGCGCAATTTCAGGCACCACAAGCGTGGAAGTTCAAGTGAGAGGCAAAAGAGGAGCAAACAGAAATCGCCAGCAAGGAGGCAGGTGCTCCAAAGTCTGGGCTTTCTTTGAAGACTGCACTGAGGATGTTACCATGGCGATTTGCAAGGTGTGCAAGACCCGCCTGAGCAGGGGGAAAAATATTAACAACCTCTCCACCACCAGCATGAGCCGTCACATGCTATCCAAACATCCCACTCTTTGGGCAAACGCGTCAGGACAGGGTACCAGAAACAACACTGCCTCCCTTGGGTTCACCAGACTCACCACCAGACCCGCCTCAGCAGCAGCAGTAGCCCAGCCATTGCGTGGTTCACAACATTCACAAACATCAGACGACGCTGACACTGTCACTTTCCGGAGTAGTGCTCTTGAGGTCTCCCAGTGTTCATCAAACACAACAACCAACAGCCCTTCCGTGTGCAGCGCTACGGTTCAGTTGTCTGTGTCGGAGATGTTTGAGCGCAAGAGGAAATTGCCAGCAAATGACCCCCGGGCCGTGGCAGTAACAGCCAGCATAGCCAAGCTTCTGGCCTGCGAAATGCTGCCATATCGATTGGTGGAGACAAACAGCTTCAAGGGCATGATGTCAGTGGCCATCCCACGTTACGTGGTTCCCAGCCGCTACCACTTTGCACGCTCTGCAGTGCCTGAGTTGCATGAGCACGTGGTCAGCAAAATAACCCGAAGCTTGAAGAATGCCGTTGCCTGCAAGGTTCACCTCACCACTGACACCTGGACGAGTGCGTTCGGCCAGGGTCGATACATCTCCCTTACCGCGCACTGGGTGAACCTTGTGGAGCCTGGCAGCGATTCCTCACCTGCTACGGCACGGGTGTTGCCCACGCCACAAACAGCTGCACCGCCGTCCCTCCCACTGGATAACAGCAGCACCTACCTCTCTGACTCCTTCTCCTCCAACGCATCTCAAAGCTGTACCTCATCCGGAAACGCTAACCCAGCAGCAGTAGGATCGTGGAAGCAGTGCAGCACAGCTGTTGGCATGCGTCAGCAAGCGTTGCTGAAGCTAATCTGCCTTGGGGATAAGCAGCACACAGGGGAGGAAATTTGGAGGGGAATAAAGGAACAGACGGATTTGTGGCTGGCACCGCTGGACCTGAAACCGGGCATGGTTGTGTGTGATAATGGGAGTAATCTCATTCGCGCTTTAAGGTTGGCTAAGCTGACACACATCCCTTGCCTGGCGCACGTGATGAACCTAGTAGTTCAGCGGTTCCTGAGGACATACCCAGGCGTGCCCGATCTGCTGTTGAAGGTGCGTCGAGTGTCCAAACATTGTAGAAATTCCAGTACTGCTTCGGGGGCACTCGCCAAGATGCAGGAGCGCTTCAATCTCCCCCACCATCGCTTGCTGTGTGATGTCCCTACGCGCTGGAATTCTACGCTGCACATGCTAGCCCACTTTTGCGAGCAGAAGAGTGCAGTGGTCCAGTACATGACGGCGCAGTACCGAGGCGCATCCGGCCAGCTGCCAAGCTTCTGTGGATCCGATTGGGCCAACATGTTGGACCTCTGCCAAGTCCTCCAAAATTTTGAGCAATCCACGTTGCTTGTGAGCAGTGACAACTCTTCAGTCAGCATTACCATACCACTGCTGTGTTTACTGAAGAGGTCGATGTTAAAAATCAAGGAAACAGCTGTCATGATGCAACTGGGGGAATCTGAAGGAGAAAACGATCAGCGTGATGGTACCAACATCAGGCCATCCGCCTCAGGGAACGCTGGCCCCAGCAGCTATGACGAAGAAGAGGAGGAGGAACAGCTGGAGTTGGAGCAGGAATTTCATGCCACCACTGACGAGGGCCAGAGCGGTGCACGTTGGACTTCCACAATTCAACGCGAATGGTCAGCAGAAGCAGACCAGGAGGAAGGTGACGACTATGATGCATCACAACAACTATCACAACGCTCACAAGAGGATGATGAGGATTCTGGTAGGACTCTGGCACACATGGCTCAATTCATGCTAGACTGCATTGAACGTGACCCACGCATTGTGCGCATTCTGGACAACACCAATTACTGGGTTTATACCCTTCTGGATCCACGGTACAAACACAATGTTCCAAAACTGCTTGAAGAAAGAGTCAGACAGGTCAAAATGGAAGAATACCAGCAGGCCCTTGTGGAGACTTTAGAGAGGAGATTGACATCCTCCCCCTCCTCTAGCCAGTTGTACGCCGACAGACTGACTTCCGCAAACCCAGGACGACCAGGAGGGCAGCAAACAACGCAAGCCGCAGCTAGTACCCAAAAGGGAATGGTATCGGCAGTGTCCTTGGAGTGGGAAAATTTTCTGACACCCATGCAGCCGCAGCCCACTGAACAGCAAGCGTGCAGATCCACCTCCAACACCGATCGCCTGGAGAAGATGGTCAAGGACTACATGTCAGATGGCGTAGCTGTGTCGAACCATCCATCTGCACCCTTCAACTATTGGGTATCGAAGCTAGACACCTGGCACGAACTGGCAATGTACGCAATAGAGGTGCTGGCTTGCCCGGCAGCCAGCGTTATGTCGGAACGCTGTTTCAGTGCTGCCGGAGGCATCGTCACAGATCGGCGTATCCGCCTCTCTACAGAAAATGCAGACCGTCTGACTCAAATTAAAATGAATCAATCCTGGATTGGAAATGACTACGCAACACTCCAGGACCCCAACCAAGTAACATGACCAATGAACATCTGGGATGGTGTTGCGTTTCCGGGCCCTGTTTATTGAACCTCTCATCTGTATTACATTTATGACTGCATGGCGGCAAAAAGCATTGCTGCTATATCCGCACGCTTTTTGTCCACATGCAAGGCCTGGGTTGTTGTGTCTCACAAAGCGTGGCCTTCTCCTCCTGCGCCTGCTCCTGTTCCATCACGTCTGCTGCTGCTGGGTTAGCGTTGCCGCGTGGTCCCTGTTTATTGAACCACTTATCTTTATTACATTTATGACTGCATGGCGGTACAAAGCATGCTATCCGCACGCTTCTTGCCCTCATGCAAGGCCTGGGTTGTTGTGTCTCACAAAGCGTGGCCTTCTCCTCCTGCGCCTGCTCCTGTTCCATCACGTCTGCTGCTGCCGGGTTAGCGTTGCCGCGTGGTCCCTGTTTATTGAACCACTTATCTTTATTACATTTATGACTGCATGGCGGTACAAAGCATGCTATCCGCACGCTTCTTGCCCTCATGCAAGGCCTGGGTTGTTGTGTCTCACAAAGCGTGGCCTTCTCCTCCTGCGCCTCCTCCTGTTCCATCACGTCTGCTGCTGCTGGGTTAGCGTTGCCGCGTGGTCCCTGTTTATTGAACCACTTATCTTTATTACATTTATGACTGCATGGCGGTACAAAGCATGCTATCCGCACGCTTCTTGCCCTCATGCAAGGCCTGGGTTGTTGTGTCTCACAAAGCGTGGCCTTCTCCTCCTGCGCCTCCTCCTGTTCCATCACGTCTGCTGCTGCTGGGTCAGCGTTGCCGCGTGGTCCCTGTTTATTGAACCACTTATCTTTATTACATTTATGACTGCATGGCGGTACAAAGCATGCTATCCGCACGCTTCTTGCCCTCATGCAAGGCCTGGGTTGTTGTGTCTCACAAAGCGTGGCCTTCTCCTCCTGCGCCTGCTCCTGTTCCATCACGTCTGCTGCTGCTGGGTTAGTGTTGCCGCGTGGTCCCTGTTTATTGAACCACTTATCTTTATTACATTTATGACTGCATGGCGGTACAAAGCCTGCTATCCGCACGCTTCTTGCCCTCATGCAAGGCCTGGGTTGTTGTGTCTCACAAAGCGTGGCCTTCTCCTCCTGCGCCTGCTCCTGTTCCATCACGTCTGCTGCTGCTGGGTTAGCGTTGCCGCGTGGTCCCTGTTTATTGAACCACTTATCTTTATTACATTTATGACTGCATGGCGGTACAAAGCATGCTATCCGCACGCTTCTTGCCCTCATGCAAGGCCGGGGTTGTTGTGTCTCACAAAGCGTGGCCTTCTTCTCCTCCTGCGCCACCCTCCTCCTGTTCCATCACGTGTGCTGCTGCTGGGTTAGCGTTACCGGTCCCTTTTCCTGGAACCTCTTATATGTATTACATTTATGACTGCATGCCGACAAAAAACATGTTACCTGTGCAAAGAAAACAGACATTTCCCGCATTTAAAAGACAGTTTTCCCTTTGAAACTTTAAAATCGATTTTCTCAAAAACTATAAGCTCTTTTTGCTAATTTTTTTTCCCTCTTGTACCCACTCCCAAGGTGCACATACCCTGTAAATTTGGGGTATGTAGCATGTAAGGAGGCTTTACAAACCACAAAAGTTCGGGTCCCCATTGACTTCCATTATGTTCGGAGTTCGGGTCGAACACCCGAACATCGCGGCCATGTTCGGCCTGTTCGGCCCGAACCCGAACATCTAGATGTTCGCCCAACACTACCATATTGCGAACTGTCACGAGTTTCCCCCAGGGTTTTGCTGAGCAATAGAACTTTAACTTCGTTGCGAGAGACTGAGAACTGATCCGATACTGGACGGAATTGCTCAGTAGACCAGCCCTATCCCCAGCCCACGCCCAACATCGGTACTGTAAATTGTATATGCTGTAAAGTGGTTGAGAGTTGTACAAGAAGACCTATTGTAGCTCACTATAATTTCTGTGTAACTAACCGTTTCCTTACGCAGCTTTTACGGTGCACCGATTACGATTATTTGGCACCTATGGGGGGGGGGGGCATCCAAATATTCGCAGGGGGGCCCAGTGATTTCTAGTTACGCCCCTGATTGTTAGGTCACAAATAAATCTTTGGTCATTTCATCTGAGTCAGTGTCTGGTGGATTCCACTTAGCTGAGTGCCTGGTGCTAGCGGATAAAGCGGGTTACACATGTATGCCGAGGAAGAGAATAGCACTCACCAGTCCTGATGCAGGGGTAGGGTGAAGCAAACACATGTGCTGAAGTGAAGTATGGGTGTGGCCCAGGAACGGTAAGGGGCCCGATGGCAGTGCGGTGAATGGACCATGCGGGGCGGTATAGCTCAGGATACTGTGTGCCTATCTGCATATACAGAACACTCTGCTCCATCAGGTTGTACCTGTGAATAGGGCTGCTCAAATCCGACGCGGGAGACATCCGGATAGTTGCTATCCGGATATCTCCCAGGAAAGCTGGGCGGGGGGGGGTCAATCTTACCACAATGACGTCTTCTTCGGGTCCGTACACGTTGCCTCCCACCATGCGTTCCAAGCGCCGCATGCGCCGGTCACGTAACTATAAGCACTTCCACCTTCCGGGTTGAAGGAGGAAGAGTTTGTGTCACGTGACCGGCGAATGCGGCGCTTGGAACGCATGGTGGGAGGCAACGTGTACGGACCGGAAGAAGACGTCATTGTGGTAAGATTGACCCCCCCCCCCCGCCCAGCTTTCCTGGGAGATATCCGGATAGCAACTATCCGGATGTCTCCCGAGTCGGATTTGAGCAGCCCTATTCACAGGTACAACCTGATGGAGCAGAGTGTTCTGTATACGCAGATAGGCACACAGTATAACCAGTTAGAACTTTTTACTGAAGAAAACCAAGCAAAGTTAAAACATACACCACCATCAGGAAATGAAGCTTACTTAGAACAGAGAGGAACATAGAGTGAATACAGGACATAACAATACCATAGAGATCATCATCACATTTTACACACAGTGACATCTTGTGGTTGTTTTACTACACTGCAGTTTAGGTCATTCTGTTGATGCTGCCAACAAAAACAAGCATAACAAAGTTGTCCCATCGATGGGCCTCCTATTTGTTGGTAACGGTGATTAGAGGAAAAAGCGGTTCAAATGATATCTGGCAACTCGTGCATGGATTGGTTGCGCTCGCCCGCTGTTTCCCTTAAACGGAAGGTAAATGGATCAGTTCCCCCCGGTGGGCTATTGATGTGTCCACTACAATGTACATGTCAATCCCTAACACATTCTTCATTATGCTTCCCTATGGAGGATATGGATAGCATGTATAAGATCGTTATGGGATGCTTTGAAAATGACTCCTTTTTTCTTTGTTTTCAGAGCGAGCTGGCCAGCTGTTTAAGATGATTGTGTCATCTTATTTTCCAGAATGTTTCTTCTAAGTTTGTTACCATGTATTTTATATTTAGCAGCCACTCTCTAATGTGTAATTCTACTTAGAATGAACCCGAGGTGAGAGGGATGTGGAGGTTGCCATACTTGTTTTCTTTTAAACAATACCAGTTGCCTGGCAGTCCTGCTGATCTATTTGGCTGTAGTAGTGTCTGAATCACACCAGAAACAAGCATGCAGCTAATCTTGTCAGATATGACAATAATGTCAGAAACACCTGATCTGCTGCATGCTTGTTCAGGGGCTATGGCTTAACGTATTAGAGGCAGAGAATTAGCTGGCTAGCCAGTCAACTGGTATTACTTAAAAGGAAATAATATGGCAGCTTCCATATAACTCTTACCTCGGGTTCACTTTAAATGTGGTTAAAGCAAGTGTGAATTAAGCTGGGAAAAAACAGATACTTACCTATGGAGGGGGAGGTTCTGGATCACATAGAGCCTTCTTGGCCCTCTCTCTGTGGCCCCCGTTCCACCGATGTTCTTCGTTGAAAGTCTGTGTCTTTGGGTTTCCTCAGAAGGCTTTGGAAGCACTTGCATCCCCAAGTGCTTCCAAAGACACCACGCTGCGCCTGCCCCAACCTGGACTGGGACGTGTGCAGGATTTATCCACTCGTCTTCGGAAGTGCTCATGGTTAGCAGACAACGACATTAATGTTTTGGAGTGGCCCAGTCAGAGTCCTGATTTGAATCCAATTGAGAATCTGTGGGGTGAGCTAAAGATCAGAGTGATGGCAAGAAGACCCTTCAACCTGAAAGATTTGGAGCTCATTGCTAAAGATGAATGGACAAAAATACCCATGGAGACTTGCAAAAAGCTGGTCTGCAATGATAGGAAGCGTTTGATTGCTGTAATAGCCAATAAAGACTTTTCTATTGATTATTGAGAAGGTTATGAATAATTTTGTACTGGATACTTTTTGCTGAAATGTAAATAAAAGCTGAGCATTTTTTTCCCACAATAATACCTCTGTCTTGTTCATCGTCTTAACATCTTTTGGGAGACACTTACGGTAAAAAAAATTACTTGCTGGTTATTGCTTACTGTACATACTGGAGACAGAAGAGATCAGCGCACATTGCATTTATTTTACTATCAGCACAGGCACAGAGTAACAGCTTATACTGTACATCAAGGCCATTTCTTGGGCAGTGCAGCCAGGCGACAGCCCTGGGCGCAGACCGGCAAGTAGAAGAAGAAGGGCCCAGGCAGAAGGACATAACCGCTAGGGAGCTGGTGACACGCGGTGCAGCCAAATGGAAGAAGGACTACCAGCAGCGCAATCACCTTCCTTGACTCCTCCTGGAGTCCTGGGCTTCCTGTGTCAGACGTCAAGTCATCATCATGTGATGACACCAGATGTCCTGTAGCGGTACTGCAGGCTGTCAGTGCGCAGTGCCCATGGAGGAGTCGGCTCTCCAGGCTCTCTTCGCCTGTGTGTTTTCCTGGTCCCTGCTTCCTCCTGGATGAGCGGCTGGTCACTAGTCTGTAGGCAGATCTACTTGTGACCTGTGGCTGTGTGACTGTCCCTAAAGAGTAAGGGTTCACAAGTCCCCGGGGGTGGGAGGGAAAGGGGGCACAATTTTCACACCCTTGCACTGGGTGCAAATTAGCCTAGAAACTACCCTGCTGTACATACAGGAGGAAGAAGAGATCAGCACACACTGCAGCTAGTTTACTATCAGCACAGGCACAGAGTAACAGCTTATACTGTACATACAGGAGACAGGAGGCAGAAGAGATCAGCACACACTGCAGCTAGTTTACTATCAGCACAGGCACAGAGTAACAGCTTCACTATCTGCACAGGCACAGAGTAACAGCTTAATATATATATACATAAGGCGGAGGGAGGACTAGATAGGACTTAATTATATGTACAAAAATAACTGAAATAGAACTTGAACTATTAGACAAATTAAATTAGACTATTACATGATTATTCTGTTTCTATAGATGACACTTATAGAACCACTTTCTGAGAAGGATGGGAAAAATAAGCTTAATAAAAAAAACAAAAGTCTAATATATTCTGAAAAATAAAACATATACAGTATATTAAACAGTAAAGCAATCAAAGAAGTTTGTAGAGATGTTGATGTCTTCTTCAATGTAAAGCCCAAGCAAACCCAAAATAGGACAATGCAAATTCTGATAGCAATCGGGACAAAGTTTTAGACAGTTAAGGCCCTTTTACATTTATACTCTCTTTTGTGTTGTGTGTGTGAAGGGTTCCTGCACACAGAAGAAGAATTGCACACCACTTGGGAGGTGCAGTGCCAAAGCACTAATCCACATACATCCAAGAGATCTGCACACTCACTGTCGACCAAGTCCACTTTTATTCAAAGATCGTGACACAATTCCATTCCATAGACCAACAATTCGTCACCATTCTGAGTTGTTACTTTGACAAAGGAAACGAATCGTTGGGTCTATGGAATGGAATTGTGTCACGATCTTTGAATAAAAATGGGTGTACACAACAGCAGAAAAAAAGTTTAGGGGGCCAGTACACTAAATGCATTGCCCTAGAAGCTTCCGATTCGCCGCTCACCCGCTGCAAAGTCAAAAGTACATTACTGTGTGACTTCCATAGCGGCAGTACTGAAGTCAATGCGTGGCGAAGAAATTTTAAATTTGTTGGCGGTACACATGTACGGAACAACGCAAATATGCTCGTAATCCCAATGAAGTACTTCCTGTCCAGCAGGGAGTACAACACTGGGCGATAGGCAGGCGGTGAAGGGCGTGTGAGTGGCGTGTGGAGCAGGGCCAGTTTTAGACATTTGCCATTTGAGGCAAACTTGTGAAGATGACACCCCCCCCAAAGGTGATATAATTGCCCCCCAGTATAGGTAGCCTGGAGGGGGTAGCAGGCAGGAAAGGGGGCAGCGGGCACAGCAGTGGGGAGGGGGGGGTCTGACCCCCCCCCTCCCTCACCTGGGTCCCCCCGTCCACTTTTCCACTACAGCTATTACCACAGTCAGTGTAGTAGGCAGCTGGCGGGGAAGCGATGACTTACCTTCTTCCGCGTTCCAGCGTGCACTCCACCTCTCGTCACTTCCTGCAATGCCATCGACTGTACAGTACAGTGGGCTGCATTGCAGGAAGTGATGAGAAGGTCAGTCATCGCTTCCCCGCCCGCTGCCTATTACACTGCGGTAATAGCTGGAGGGTGAGAGCGGATGGGGGGACTCAGGTGAGAGAGAGGGGGACCGACCCCTCTCCCCACCACTGTGCCCACTGCCCCCTTCCTGTCTGCTACCCCCTCCAGCTCAGCAACCCCACCCACAGCCAGATGGGCACTGCCCCCCCCCCCACTTTTGCCGCCTAAGGCACCCGCCTCACCTCACCTCAAGGGCGGCCCGGGACTGGTGTGGAGGGGCGGCGCGATGCCTATGACACTTTTGCCGCTTTTTGCCACCGGGTCATATGAATCACTCTGTCCAGGTTTAAAGCCCAATCTACACCATACAATTTTTTGTCCGATTCTATTCAATTCGATTCGATTCATTGATTCGCTTCGATTCAATCCGACACCTCCGATCGGGATATGAATAGATTCAATTTGCCATTGTTTTGCGAATCAAATCCTGATTGGACATGTCGGATGGAAGCGAATAGAATCAATGAATCGAATCGGACAAAAAATTGTATGGTGTAGATGGTGCTTAAAACCAGGTGTAAAACCAGCCTCAATGTGATGGATTCCTAACATTTTGTTTATTTTATTTACAAATTCCTTATTTAACTTATCAGTGGGAATATGCATAATTTGGTATATTTACACATAATAACATTTTATCAGGTCTATTTGACGTCCATTAATTAGCACTTTGATGCTTCTAGACTTCTTGTTTGCATCTAACCTGTTTGATTAATTTAATTGCCCCAGACATTGGTAATTTCAAATATTAAACCACCTTCGTTCTCTCTGTCTTTCACGGCAAACTTCGGATATTATGTCTCTCTACTAATTAGTTTGGAATGTGTCCATCCTTTTCCTGAAATGGAGTCAGCCATTTGGACCCAGTAAAGCACGTAGACCTGTATCTTACAGCGTACAGTAATGTGATACTTATTTAAACACTATAATTATACTTGTAGAATGATCAAATAACATATATATTGATCAGTTATCTAAATAGTTTCATTCTACAATTGTTTATGAAGAAGTACAAAACATTTTAATTTTGTAAAGATTAGAAAAAACGCCAGATTGCAGTGTAGTATAATCTTAAAGCTTTTGATAAAAAAATGTTTTATCCACCTATCTGATATTTGTCTAAGAAGACATAGTAAATAAATCTACCATTACATTTAAAGTCTGCTGCTGTGACTACCGTATTTTTCGGACCATAAGACGCACCCAGGTTTAGAGGGCAAAAACCAGGGGTGTCTTGTGTAACTTCTCCCCTCATTAATTAATATGTACCCCTTGCACCTCTTGTGTCATTTGTGCCCTCCTCCTCCTCCTTGTGTCCTCCTCTGCCCCCCTGCGTCCTCTTAAATGCCCCCCTATCGTCATGTGTCCCCTGTGTCCTCTAAAATGCCACCCTGTGTGCTCTTCGGTGCCCCTTGTGTCCTTTAAAGTCCCCCCCCACCCTGTGCGCTCTTAGTGTCCGTAAAAGTGCCCCCATGTGTTTTTCTAAAATGCCCCCCCCTACGTGCTCTTAGATGCCCCTATGTCTTTTAAAGTGCCCCATGTGCTTTTAGGTGCCTCCTGTACTCATGTGTCCCCCTTCCCCCCTTACTGCTGTCGTCTTCATTCCCCATCTCTCTAATCGGCATCTGTGGGGGCTGTGTGCAGGATCGAAATACCCTGTGTTCCCGGCGGCTGTCCCATCCCTCTAGACTTGTCGGTCCTGCCTCCTCCCGTCCGCCTCTGTCCCGTCCTCCTCTTTCCCCGTCTCGCTAAAGCATCTATGGCGAGGGTGCAGTCTGTGGCTTACCAATGATGCCGATAGAGAGATGGGAAAAGGAAAAGACAGCCGCAGGGATACAGAGGCGGCATCACTGAGGGAATTCCCAATGGGGGACACCTGGTGCCAGGCAGCATTCGGACCATAAGACGCGGGCACTTTTTACCCCCATTTGGGGGAGAAAAAGTGCGTCTTATGGTCCGAAAAATACAGTAATTTCAGCATAAGAGCTAGATTCCAATAATATATATACAGTCTCTTTGGAATCTATATACAGTATATATATATATTGAAATAGTAACTCTCTGCAATATAAAATATAAAATGGCTTAAGCACTTCATAAGACATAGGTTCAGTTCATAAGACATCTTTAAATTTGCTTATGCTTTCTTTGTTTACTAAGGACCAAGTAAACAATCTTGTGAACGTTCTTCAGCCTAAAAGAACATTTTCATTAGTTAAAGTGGATCCGAGATGAAAAACTAACTATAACAAGTAACTTGTCTATATATCATATCTAAAGTTTAGACAGCTTACACAGCAAATCTAGCTGCAAACAGCTTCAACAGTTTATGATTATTTATTCCTGTGATACAATGAGGGCAGCCATGTTCTGTTAGTCACATTGTCACAGGCTGAGGGCTGGAGATGCTATCAGCTTGCCTGTGTGTTAATTCAGTCCCCTCTCCTCCTCCCTCCTCCCCTCTGCCTCTGAAATCTCTGGCTAGTAACCTCCTCCTCCTCCTGCCCAGACTGAGCTCCCATAAGCCCTTGGTACATGAGTCTGAGTATGCCAAGGCACTCTGATGCTGTGGGAGGGGCTTGTTTAGTTTATAGGGAATTAGAGTGTTAAAACAAAACAAAAAAAGTATTTGGCTTGAGGAATACCCTATAAACTATATGAAAGGAACACAATTATGCAATGAGTAAAAGTTTCTCTCGGATCCACTTTAAAAAGTCACAGAGTAATGTTTAAAGAAGTACCCCAACTTCAGTTTACACAGAAATTTTGCATAGCATGCTCAAACTTATAATGAACTAAAACATATACACATAGCAGCTTTTCCTGCATAAACAAACAAGAATGCTGACAACCTACTTCTGGGCAAGATTGAAAAGTATTATATGAGGAGAAACATTATATTTACCTTCCACGTGAGTGCACCACCAATTTTCGGTCACCCTATTTGTCTCATTAGGAACCCTCTTTACCCTGAATAGATAGGTGTCACTGTTGAATAGGTGACAGAGAGCCCGATACAGTGTGATAAGACTCACTTCATAGGAGTCTCTTCTGTCCCTGGCATCCTGTCTAATTTGATATGAGATGAAGTAGTTCAGTTACCCAGACTCCTGCTCCTGGCCGTATTTAAAGAGAACCTAAACTGAAAATAAAAAGTCAAAATAACCATACACAGGTCATACTTACCTCCTGTGTGGTCTACTCCTCAATCTCTTTATCCTCTCCTGCGCCCCATTTGTCCAATGTGATCAAGGGAATTCTCCGTCCTCCATTTTAAAAATGGCCATTACCCCATAACAGCTTCCTGGTCAGCACACTGTTAAACTGGAATATCACCCACTTGAGCCATAGGAAAACATGGACATTGCCTTGCACATTCAGTTGTAACTGACGGCTGCTGATATATAACTGACAGCAACTGGTATATTTCAGTTCTGACAAAATATTGTCAGAACTGGAAGGGATCACTGTAAGAAGAAAATGGTGAGCTTCTCAGAAGAACTGACGGTGAAGTTAGTATGTAATATTCATTCGCAGCTACGTCATGTGTTTATTTTAAATAATTTTCCTCACTTCAGGTTCCCTTTAAATGGCACTCCAGCTTCTGGGGAGAGGGATGGATCTGTTGTTGAAGGACATTCCATTGGTAGCCAGTGAAGAGCTTGACAGAGAGGAGCAGCAGAGGAAGAACGAGAAGAAAGATGAATGAGACGAGCAGCCGAGTTCAGTACAGATTGAAGCGGGGTCAGTCTGTTAGTTGGCAGTCCACAAAGTAGTATGTTACAGTCCACAGTGCTGCTTATCAGGACTCCGGATATCCGGGTGACCCGGATATCCGAACTTTTTTACGCTATCCGATTCGGATTCGGATATTTGGCCGCATAACCCGGATATCCACGGATATTGCAGATATCCAGATCCGAAATACTGTAACTAAGAAGATGACGTCCTGGAGCTAATCACAGGGCTCCCAGCAGAAGCCCTAGCAACCAATCACAGAAGGGAACCCTGGCCAGCCCCACCTGACCTCATTGAGCCAATCAGAGGGCTCCTAGCCTAAACCCTGGCACTCAATCACAGAAAGGAACACTGGCCAGCCCCCCTGTATATAAGGAGGGCTGCCATGATGAGACATATCATCTTAGCTTGCTGAATGCTCACTGAGAGACATGCTCCAGTGCTGGTGGCCTAGCAAGGGCTGTACACAGTTATAAATCTAAAGCTGTTCAGTGATTAACCCCTTCACTACTATCACTACACTATTGTTAAATCGTTAATTAGCTTGATTGATGTCATAGTGTGACAGTCAGAGTGTGTGCTCCAGTGCTGCTGGCCTAGCAGTGATATACCGAATGCTGTTCAGTGATTAACCCCTTCACTATCACTACACTATTGTTAAATCATTAATTAGCTTGATGTAATTTGTGTGACAGTCAGAGTGTGTGCTGTAGGCAGCTGCTATTTGTCTGTGTGTGTGCTGTGCACAGACCAGGCCAACTGCTGCCTGCTGGCCAGCTATCAGCCTTGGGCATAGGTCAGGTTAGGGATTAGGGGATAGGATTACTGTGTTATTGTGTAGTTAGTACTATCGTACTGCAGTCAGTGTGCTAGTAGTTGTTAGAGTAGTATTACTACTGTGTTAGCTTTCTACAGAACTGCTGTGCTGTGAGCAGTGGCAGTATGACAGTTAGTGTGCACTAGTGTCTTCTCCTCTGCTGTGTGACTGTCACTCGGCACGTGGCACTTGGCACGTGGCACTTGGCACGTGTCACGTGGCACTTTGCTCGTGTCACACGTGGTACTTGCCAAGTATCACGTGGCACTTGCTACATGTCCTGTGGCACTTGCCATGTGTCACGTTTTTAAAGCAATTTAAAGGCCACTTCCGGTTTTCTATCCAGATATACGAATCCGCCGGATACTAGGGTCAGATATCCGATTCGGATCTGAAAATTTTGAACTCGGATATTCGACCCGGATCGGATATCGGGGTATCCGAATCCAAATCGGATCCGGATTTTGAAAAGGGGTATCCGAGCAGCACTGACAGTCCAGATAAGATATTATAAGAGCATGAATTAACATTTTAGTTGGATTCTGAGTGAGAAAAGGTTGGATGCGATGCGAGATATGTTTTTGAGTTGGAATAACAGGAGCTGGTTAAGGAGTGAATGTGAGGAATAAATGAGAGGAGTCAAATTTTACCCCTATGCAACGTGCTTTGGGAACTGAAGTTATAGGGGTGTTATTTGAGGCAGAACTTCTTGGCACACATTGATGCGGGTAAATTATGGCACAGGGTGATGCTGGTAATGAAGTCTTGTTACTAAAGTTACTAAATGTTTTAGGACATTTCTAAAATGTTAGTAACGTTAGTAACAAGCTGCCATTACCGGCATCTAGCATTATTATACATGACCCACCTGAGTGAGGAAAAATGAGGAAGGTCCAGGGTTTTGTGAATTATTTGATGCAGCAAGAAGGTGGAGGAGGCAAGGCAGTCGAGGCAGCGTCCTGAGGCCAATTCCTTATGACACGTACACACACCATACTGTAACAAATGACAGGGACATCAGACCCTCCTGCTGGGCGGACATTCTGCCGACAGTAGGACGTGTGTACACGCTGTTGGCAGATTGATAAGACTGTTTCTGAAAGATCCGCTGAGCGTCGTTTGCTACAGTACGGCGTGTGTACGCGCTTTAATAGACTACATGCTGAAATCTTTTAGGAATTGATTTCTTTACTTAGCTTTTTTATATGTCAACCAGGGGAGGACTAGGACCTTTTGGCCTGGGGGGAAAACACAAACTAGAGGCCCGTTTTCACGGCAGCCCCAGCCCAAATGACATCACACACGTGTCCCACGTGCTATATGCCGGTAGTCACGTGGGAAATACAGCAAGGACACTCGAGGGACAGCGTGACAGGTAAAGTATAAATGCACTAGCACCAGGGGGCACATAATACATTTTGAGTTACAACGGTCGAGGTTTCTATCTCTTACACAAGTCCTGCAAGCAGCCCTTCTGAAGTCTACGGACTGTCTGCAAGCAGCCCTTCTGGAGTCTAGGGACTGTCAAAAACTTTTCAACTTAGACAATATCCTATGTAGCTGTGCACATGCAGTTAACAATGGTGAGAGACCAGACAGATGTTTTCCCACGGACCCTGCAGGCAAGCCTCTGCTCTGTATCATGCTATGTATATTTACTAGCTTGCCTGCCCTGCAATTACTCTGTAATTGGGCGTTTATTTCCCTCATTCAGCCTAGTGTTTCACATTGCCTTATACAAAAACCTGAATTCACCAGGCACAGTGCCAGCCCTAAATCATTAAATGAGAGGCAGCCTGGGGGGAAATCTCCCCCCTTCCCCCCTGGCCAGTCCTCCCCTGATGTCAACTTTCATGGGCCAGAAGTCTTTAGAGCAACCCTTCAAGAAAATTCCCAAAGGTTCAGTTTATCTTATCTTTGACATTTAATGTGTTATTCATTACCTGACATTGAATGTTTATGCATCATGTTTACATTTAGTACTTGCGATATTTCAGCTTTAAGCCATCACTGCAGGCTTCTTTCATGAAGAACTGGGTCATCACTGCTGAGCCTTCACATCCATCTGTCTCCCCCTTCCCCATGTCTCCTTAGGGATGACAGATGATTACCAAGTGCAACTGGTGGCGCCGAAGTATGGTAGCCTCGGCTATTGGCTTTCGGGACATTATCCCCACATCCTTCCAGAACCTGTATGAGCCAAAACCCATTCCCTGTACAACTCCCTGTTTGTACTTGGCGAAATAAATTATTCTAATTAAGTGACCATATGTGGTTACCCAAAATGCACCACCACTGAATATGCAAATTTTCTCCCCTGAAGCCAGGCTTGCATCTAGAACCGCTGGTGTGTATTAAGCTTATAGCTTTAAATTTTACAGAGCCATGTCGACCCCACATGCAGAGTAGACAACCCGAAACAGTTCTGGAGGCAAGCCTGGCTTCAGGAGCATAAAGAGATAATTTGCATATTCAGTAACGGTGCATTGTGGGTAACCACAGATGTTCACCTAAAGCTGAATTATCCCAAGTAACCTTCTGTTTTAAGAAGGCAAACCACACTAAGCATTGCTTTTTAGTAGGAGGGCTTTTCGGTCACTTTTAGTCCCCTATACTTTCCTAGTGGTTTTTGGTCACCCCAAGCTGCTTGGTTACTCTGTGTACATTTAATATGGCACAGTTATTTGAACCACTCAGCAATACTCGGAAATGTCCTGTAAGGAGGGGCCACCTTTATTGCTCCACATACTTTACAGTACTGAGTTACCCAAGATCGTCGTGGTTTTGGTACACTGTATTTGGACCTCCAATTAAAATATTGATGATACTTCTGGTCATCCTTGTCCAGACTCATAAGGTAGGAAGCCAGTTCTTGGGGTGATGAAAAATCATCAACATGAATAAATGAGTCTGGGACTATGAAACGTTCGTAGTTCTTGCGTGGTGGTCCCATAACGACTGGCACCGATCCTGAAAAAAATGAATTGCGCCAGAGCTTCTCCGTGATATAATCTTCATGGTTGTAATTCTCGAAAGCGAGGTAGAATTTATACTCAGATAGTGTTTTGTAGTGTTGTTCGTCTCTCGGTAGTGATGCATGGTTTTTCCCGTAGACATCAATTTGGATGTAGTTCTTCAGCTGTTCATAATATGCTATCCTTTTCATTTTTGAATTCCAGTTACTAGCTACCCAAGCCACAAGTTTTGTTTTACGGGGAACTGTAAAATTTTCTGATCCATTATGCTTTTCCAGCCATCCATAAGGGGTAAAAATATCGGAATCTGTCCTGTAGGACATGGTAAGGTTTATGACGTTGTCCATAATGGTCAAATTTTTCAGGTGGGTTGGAGGCTCAATGTTAAACCAGATCCAGTATTGGTTTACAGGCCGAGGCATTGGTGGTAACTCATTTATTGACTGGGACACGTCTCTGTGGTGAATAACAACAGCTTGTGCTAACGGATACATGGTACGGTTCACGGTAAAAAAACAGCCCGTTGAGTCCACTTCTGGTGGACATTGGTTAAGTGGAAATCTAGATCCTCTAGGCCAGGTCCAGAGAAGGATTATCAGTGGCTCAGTAGATGATGGTAAATCATGTTTTGGTGTGGAAGGGTGGCATGTCATTGCTGACTGATTTCTTGAAATTGTTATCACTTCATTGCTCTTTGTTTCAGGCATCCAGCCTTTACTATGAGAATTAAAGAATACATAGGTAACACCAACCTGGAAGATTAAAACTAGGAAAATATAAAACCATCGACTCCACCTAGCCAACTCTCCGATAGTGGCCATTGGCATGCGTTATCAGAAAAATTGGTTTTGGACCTTTGCAAACAGTTTGGTGTTTTCTCGCTTCAATTCCAGCCTGAGATAAACTATTGAAATAAATATGAGTTAATATTAGTAATGTAATATTTGATCGTAATAAAGCTATCTATTATAAAAACATGTTTTAAGGCAACTTCCGGTTACTTTTTATAAAAAAATGGAGTCCTCGTCACCCTATTTCAATTAGGAAAATGGAGGGTGGAGTGTACACTAACACTTATTTTTAAAATATAAGGTCAAAAGTTAGGGGGATAAATGAAACCTGAATGGTAAAAAAAAAAAAAAATACTAGAAGGAAGTTTCTGGATAACCCAGAAGCTTTCCCTGCCCCCTTACCTCCATCAATCTGGCACTGGGACCAGGGGCGTAACTAGAAATCCCTGGGCCCCCTGCAAAACTTTGGTCCCTCTTATCCCCCCCCCCCCCCCCTTGCTTTCTGCACAGGTAAACTGAGAAGCAATGTTATTCAATTGGCTAGTGCACACTTCAATGTGTTTTCCCCATGCAGATAAAAGCAGACAGCAGTGAAGCACTGCAGGCATCAGTTACATTAGCTTCTGTGATAAATGTGCATGTTTTCCCTCATACAGACACACATAATGGGCTTGATTCACTAAACCGTGATAACTCAAATATCACACCTTATCAAGGATATCACACCTTATCAAAGTTAACACGCCTTATCAGCGTAGCATAGCAAGCGCTACAAACTTATGCCTGCTAATTGCCAATGGCACTCGTCCTGCCCTGAGCCCCTGCGTCTTCGTAACGCTCGCTATGCTACTCTGATAAGGCGTGTTAACTTTGATAAGGTGTGATATCCTTGATAAGGTGTGATATTTGAGTTATCACGGTTTAGTGAATCAAGCCCAGTCATGGTGTGCAGAAAACACATACAGAAAAACACACATAGACAACTGACAGGCAAGTGTGCTCCCAGCCTCAGCTTATTACACTTACTCTGTCCATCTCTGATGGAGCAGAACTGGCTATGCAGACTTCTCCAGCATCACTACAGTACGCATCACTTGGGAAGAGGTAGAGAGGTTGGGGGCAGGGATCTTTACACAAGACACTGCTGAACACGGAATAGAGATTGTCTACAAATCTTTGTCTACAAAACTTTCCATGATTCCTTATCAGAATAGAAAATCTTCATTGTCATTGTAACAACCAAAATTGTACAACGAAATTCTTAAGTGCAATTTTCCAGCAAAAGCAAAGACAGCATAACATTCCATTCTTACATACATTGCATTGCACACAACCCTTATCAACAGGGCCACTTAGCAGCATTTAACATAGAAATGGCTGAAGGATAAAAACTGTTCTTTAGTCTATTTGTCTTCGTTTTTATAAGTCTAAAACGTTTTCCAGAAGGGAGATGTTCAAATAACACATGTCCTGGATGTGAGGCGTCGCTTAAAATTTTCTTAACATTCCTGAAACAATAAGTATATAATTCTTCTAATGAAAGGAGAGGACAGCCAACTATCCTCTGGGCAACCTTAATTACCCTATGAAGCTGCTTTTTCTGTGCTACTGTGCAGCTTGAAAACCACGCACAGAGACAGCAGACTAGCACACTCTCCACTGTACTGCGGTAACACCACGCACAGAGACAGCAGACTAGCACACTCTCCACTGTACTGCGGTAACACCGCGCACAGAGACAGCAGACTAGGACACTCTCCACTGTACTGCGGTAACACCGCGCACAGAGACAGCAGACTAGGACACTCTCCACTGTACTGCGGTAACACCGCGCACAGAGACAGTAGACTAGGACACTCTCCACTGTACTGCGGTAACACCGCGCACAGAGACAGCAGACTAGGACACTCTCCACTGTACTGCGGTAACACCGCGCACAGAGACAGTAGACTAGGACACTCTCCACTGTACTGCAGTAACACCGCGCACAGAGACAGTAGACTAGGACACTCTCCACTGTACTGCAGTAACACCGCGCATAGAGACAGTAGACTAGGACACTCTCCACTGTACTGCGGTAAAAAGACACCAACAATTTCTCAGGAATATTATTCTTTCTAAGCACCCTCAAAAAATATAGCCTCTTCTGTGCCTTTTTCACTACTTCAGCAATATGTGACCCCCAAGTCAGGTCCTCTTTAATAGTAACTCCTAAAAACCGAAAGTCTGTAACCGTTTCTACAATATTTCCATTTATAATAAGTGGCTGAATGTCATCTGCCTTCTTCCTAAAATCCACTATAAGCTCCTTGGTTTTAGCTACATTTATGAGCAGATTATTGTCTCTACACCACATTTCCAGCCTTTCTACCTCATCCCTATAGGCAGACTCATCCCCCCCTGATATGAGCCCCACCACTGTAGTGTCATCAGCAAACTTAACGATGGTGTTACTATGGTGGGCAGGAACACAATCATGAGTGTAGAGGGTATAGAGCAGGGGGCTCAGCACACAGCCCTGAGGAGAGCCAGTGCTGAGACTGATAGATGAAGAGAAATTTGTACCCAATCTAACCCTCTGAGGACGATCGCTCAAAAAGTTCTTAATACAGAGGCAAGTTGAGTATGGAAGCCCTATGTCTGACAATTTGGTCACCAGTCTATGGGGTATAATAGTATTAAAAGCAGAACTAAAATCAATAAAAAGCAATCGTGCATAACTCCCTCGCTGCTCTAAATGGGACAGTACAACAGTAGCTGAGCAGATGCAGTCATTAGAACACTTGTGCAGAGAGCAGAAAGCTTAATGGTTTGCATGCAAAGTATATTATACTGTCTATAATAAGTAAGTGTCTAGTATAATATACTTTGCATGCAAACCATATTGGAAGCTAAAGTTCCTCCTAGTTTAATAAATGTTAGCACTTGTCTTGGATGCAGGGCATGCATTATTCAGTCTGACAGAGGCGGTGTATGCCTGTGCGATTAACCATTCAATTGCAACATGTGTTTAGGGATGCACAGCCTTTCCCCCCACCTTTTCTTAACTTTGTAATTATGTAATTATCAGGTTAGCTGCTCCCAGAACCTCCTCCTGAGTTTTCCGTTTGCATGATAAGTAGTAGTACATTTGCATATGATTTGCATCTGAATTGAATGCGAAGTGTGCAGAAAATCTATTTAGGTGCTGCACACTGAGTTGGTGGTCATTTCGGATGCAGCCTTAGTGGTATGCGCTGGCGTTCTCCTCGCAATACCTAACACTAGTCTAACATTAAAAACATAATTTTTCCCTGTGCTGCTGATCATAAATGGTATACAGATTTCATCAAGCAAGCAGACAAGTGACAGCGCTCAAGGCTGCACCTGAAATGAAAACCAACAGAGGCATGCAGAGCCCCTCTGGGGCTAAATACTGTACATGCATTAAATGCAAAACGGATGCAATTATGTACTAATTCTAATCTAAAAGATTTTGAATACAGATTGAAGCAATGAATGCAGCTAGCCACAGGTATACTTAAGTTCAATTTGTACAGCGGGAGGCATGGCAGCGCTTTCATACAGAGGCTGTACTTGAATGATTTATCTGCATGGATGTGCAGAGCTCCAGAAACTGGACAACATTGCACAACTAGCACTCAAACTGGTATAACAAAGGAGGGTGTTAGCTTCAGTAAATAATTTGTGATCAGATTATTCCCTATTGGACTTCCCCATTTGTCTGCCTGCTTGATGAAATGTGGCCGGCCAAAGTCCGAAAGGAGTCCATTCTTTTTATATGGGCCACATCAGCAGGTCACTTCGTGTTATCGGCTGGCCAGATCCTGAAGTAGCCAGACTTAAAGAGACACTGAAGCGAAAAAAAAAATATGATATAGTGAATTGGTTGTGTACTATGAATAATTACTAGAAGATTAGCAGCAAAGAAAATATTCATATATTTTTATTTTCAGGTATATAGTGTTTTTTCTAACATTGCATCATTCTATAATATGTGCAGATTACACAACATTCAGCATTCAAAATGAGTCTTTCAGAGCAGTCTGTGCACTAATGACCTCTCCTCTAGCAGAGAAAACGAAAACAGTTGAGATAATAAAAGTCAGATAACAGCCCTCTCCAGGACTAAACTTAGTGGGAGAGTTAATGGCTTGTTTGCATAGAGATAACAACTGGAGTTTCTTAACTCTTCCTGTACTGGAAACAATTAGACTGATGTATCTGATCTTAATGTTTTATTTCTTAGCTGTACTACACATACAAATCATAATATCATCATTTTTTTTTCGCTTCAGTGTCTCTTTAAAGTTCTTGCCATTACATACACATAGTATAGCATGTACTTTAAAAAACTGCCTTGATTTCACCTTGAATAGAGCTGGATTTCTGGAAATTCAGCCTGGGTGGCAGGCTCAGGCCTGACTAGGGGGGAGCAGCTCCTGTGACTGCATGGGGCCCAGAGGTGTGGAGGGGCCCCAACTACTAACTGTCCTTTCTCTGATACTTAAATCCGATGTTTTGGGAGTGAAGATCCCGATGGCCACACCCGTTTTATGAGTCTTGTAAGATGGGCCCCCAGGCCGTGAGGGCAAAGGACGAGGTGTGGACGTTAAGGGGCCCCATGCAAGTTTTGCTGGGGGGCCCCATGATTTCTAGTTACGCCCCTGGTGGTGGGTGATGGTGGATGAGGGGCTGCTATGTATGGAAAAATGAGAACTGCTGCACAAGGGATCTGTGGAATGAGAGGGGGCTGCTGTCCATAGATGTTACACATGGAACAGGGGGCTGCCCATAGAATAGGAAGGGAGCTGCTGTAGATGGATGTTACACATGGAGGAGTGGGATGTACATGGAATGGGAGGAGCAGCTGTATATGGATGTTACACATAGAAGAATGGGCTGCACGTGGAATGATAAGGGGCTGCTGTACATGGATGTTACACATGGAAGAGGGGGCTGCACATGGAATGGGAGGGCAGCTGCTGTAGATGGAATTTGCACATGGAGCAGGGTGCTGCACGTGGAATGGGAGGGGTGTGTGTTGCTGTACATGGATGTTACACATGGAGGAGGGGGCTGCACATGGAATGGGAGGCAGGCTGCTGTACATGCATGATACACATGGAAGATGGGGCTGCACGTGGAATGGTAAGGGGCTGCTGCACATGGATGTTACACATGGAAGAGGGGGCTGCACATGGAATAGGAGGGGGCTGCTGTACATGGATGATACACATGGAAGATGGGGCTGCACATAGAATGGGAGGCAGGCTGCTGTACATGGATGTTACACATGGAAGAGGGGGATGCACATGGAATGAGAAGGGCTGCTGCACATGGATGATACACATGGAACAGTGTGCTGAACGTGGAATGGGAGGGGGGTTGCTGTCCATGGATGTTTCACATTGGAGGAGGGGGCTGCTCATGGAATGAGAAGGGGCTGCTGTACATGGATGTTACACATGTAGGAGAGGCTGCACATGGAATGGGAGGGGGCTGCTGTACATGGATGTCACACATGGAAGAGGGGTCTGCATGTGGAAATGGAGGGTGCTGCTGTACATGGGTGATACACAGGGAAAAGGGGGCTGCACATGGAATGGGAGGGCAGCTGCTGCACCTTGAAGAGATCTCACAGGAAAGTTGTCCCAAAGGCTTAAAAAATATAAATCCAGCCTTGAGACCTTCAAGTTTAATATTAATGTGGATGTTTATAGCATCAGAGTACAATGTTCAGCAATGCTTCTATATAACTGACAATTATCAACTATAACGATAATAAAATGTTTTTACCTAGGTTTATAACGTCTATAAAGCACAACCAGTTAAAACATACAGTTGGCAACTCTGTGTTAAAAACAGTCATTCTGAGCGAGCAAATCTTGCAGCTCATCCACTGTCTTCTATTAAAAGTACAGTAATGTGAATATATGCAAATATAATATGCAGTGTGGCTCCTCCCTCTGAAAGCCTCCCGTGCCCTCCAGTAGGAGGAGTGGGGCAACACAAACTTCTCTGCTGATAGTCCTACATCCCCTCCATTCCAAGAGCTCCCCCACAATTGCTGGAGGGAATGTGGACTCTGCCTGGTGGTGGGTTGTTTACTTATAGGAGAAAGGGTTTATGATGCTTTACAATCACCCTAAGATCATAAAGATTAGCTAATCCCCTCCTTCCAACCTCTGATCCTCTTAAAGCAGACCTGAATTGAAAATAAACTGATGAGATTATTCATTGCAGGGGTTCCCACACTTTTTTGGCTTGTGAGCTACTTTGAAATTTGGCGCAACTAAAATATCTACCAGTATAGGTAGCTAAGTATAGGAGCCCAGTATAGGTAGCTAAGTATAGGTGTCCAGTACAGGTAGCTAAGTATTGGTGCCTCCAGTATAGGTAGCTAAGTATAGGTGTCCAGTACAGGTAGTTAAGTATAGGTGCCCAGTATAGGTAGCTAAGTATAGGTGTCCAGTACAGGTAGCTAAGTATAGGTGCCCAGTATAGGTAGCTAAGTATAGGTGTCCAGTACAGGTAGCTAAGTATAGGAGACAAGTACAGTTAGCTAAGTATAGGTGCCCAGTACAGGTAGCTAAGTATTGGTGCCTCCAGTATAGGTAGCTAAGTATAGGTGCCCAGTATAGGTAGCTAAGTATAGGTGTCCAGTACAGGTAGCTAAGTATAGGTGCCCAGTACAGGTAGCTAAGTATTGGTGCCTCCAGTACAGGTAGCTATGTATAGGTGCCCAGTATAGGTGGCTAAGTATAGGTGCCAAGTACAGGTAGCTAAGTATAGGTGCCCAGTAAAGGTAGCTAAGTATAGGTGCCCAGTACAGGTAGCTAAGTATTGGTGCCTCCAGTATAGGTAGCTAAGTATAGGTTCCCAGTACAGGTAGCTAAGTATTGGTGCCTCCAGTATAGGTAGCTAAGTATAGGTACTTAGCTACCTATACTGGGCACCTATGCCTAGCTAGGCATAGGTGCCCAGTATAGGTAGCTAAGTACAGGAACCCAGTACAGGTAACTAATTATAAGTGCCCAGAACAGGTAACTAAGTATAGGTGCTCAGTACAGGTGTCCAGTAAAGGTAGCTAAGTATAGGTGCCCAGTAGAGGTAGCTAAGTATAGGTGCCCAGTAGAGGTAGCTAAGTATAGGAGCCCAGTACAGGTAGCTAAGAAGAGGTGCCCAGTATAAGAAGCTAAGTATAGGTGCCCAGTACAGGTAGCTAAGTACAGGTGCCCAGTATAGGTAGCTAAGTATAGGTGCCCAGTACAGGTAGCTAAGTACAGGTGCCCAGTAGAGGTAGCTAAGTAAAGGAGCCAAGTACAGTTAGCTAAGTATAAGTGCCCAGTACAGGTAGTTAAGTATAGGTGCCCAGTACAGGTAGCTAAGAAGAGGTGCCCAGTATAGGAAGCTAAGTATAGGTGCCCAGTACAGGTAGCTAAGTACAGGTGCCCAGTAAAGGTAGCTAAGTATAGGTGCACAGTATAGGTCACTAAGTATAGGTGCCCAGTACAGGTAGCTAAGTATAGGTGCCCAGCACAGGTAGCTAAGTATAGGTGCACAGTATAGGTCACTAAGTATAGGTGACCAGTACAGGTAGCTAAGTACAGGTGCCCAGTAAAGGTAGCTAAGTATAGGTGCACAGTATAGGTCACTAAGTATAGGTGCCCAGTACAGGTAGCTAAGTATAGGTGCCCAGCACAGGTAGCTAAGTATAGGTGCACAGTATAGGTCACTAAGTATAGGTGACCAGTACAGGTAGCTAAGTACAGGTGCCCAGTAAAGGTAGCTAAGTATAGGTGCCCAGTACAGGTAGCTAAGTACAGGTGCCCAGTAAAGGTAGCTAAGTATAGGTGCCCAGTATAGGTCACTAAGTATAGGTGCCCAGTACAGGTAGCTAAGTATAGGTGCCCAGCACAGGTAGCTAAGTATAGGTGCACAGTATAGGTCACTAAGTATAGGTGACCAGTACAGGTAGCTAAGTATAGGTGCCCAGTAAAGGTAGCTAAGTATAGGTGCCCAGTATAGGTGGCTAAGTATAGGTGCCTGAAAAGTAAAAAGAAGTCAAACCCCTTTTATCTGTCTGAAAAAAAGACTGCTGCTGTTGAGAATGCAGTCTTACAAAGCCCTGAAAATAAAAATATGAGGCACTTTGTTATTTGTTACTAAAGTTCTATTTACCATTAGTAGTATACAATTAATTATCTCATAAGTGTATTTTCGCTTCAGATTTGCTCTAAACATGGCTGCTACAGCTACGTTGCTTTGTGTTGTGCTGTGGGATTTCTTTGCTTGTACTCTGTTAGGCCTCGTTCACATTGTGTTCCGATCGTGTTGGCCGTTTTTTGGCACTTTTTTTGCGATTTCCGGTGATTTTTGTGCTCTTCACTTTTTGTAAAAGCGCTTTTGTAAGCGCTTTTGCAGAGCGATCGCGTTTTTTCACTTCCTGACGTCAGTGAACTCTTTGAACTCTTTGAACCAGAAAAGAATAAATACAATGGCCTCAATTCTGGTAGCTATTGTGAGGTAAATATTTTTTTGTAGGTAAAGGCAATTCTGAAAGATTTTTCTCCATTTCCAAACACTTTGAAACTTTAACGTTAATAGCAAAGCCCCATACATGCTACAATTACCAAAATTGCATTATTATAATTACATTATAAAGTGGCTACTGGCTACAATGTAAAAAAAAAATTCAAAAAGAACTTTTACAGTGGTGTGAAAAACTATTTGCCCCCTTCCTGATTTCTTATTCTTTTGCATGTTTGTCACACTTAAATGTTTCTGCTCATCAAAAACCGTTAACTATTGGTCAAAGATAACATAATTGAACACAAAATGCAGTTTTAAATGATGGTTTTTATTATTTAGGGAGAAAAAAAAACTCAAAACCTACATGGCCCTGTGTGAAAAAGTGATTGCCCCCCCTTGTTAAAAAATATCCTAACTGTGGTTTATTACACCGGAGTTCAATTTCTGTAGTCACCCCCAGGCCTGATTACGGCCACACCTGTTTCAATCAATAAATCACTTAAATAGGAGCTATCTGACACAGAGAAGTAGACCAAAAGCACCTCAAAAGCTAGACATCATGCAAAGATCCAAAGAAATTCAGGAACAAATGAGAACAAAAGTACTGTAATTGAGATCTATCAGTCTGGTAAAGGTTATAAAGCCATTTCTAAAGCTTTGGGACTCCAGCGAACCACAGTGAGAGCCATTATCCACAAATGGCAAAAACATGGAACAGTGATGAACCTTCCCAGGAGTGGCCCACTGACCAAAATTACCCCAAGACCACAGAGAAAACTCATCCGAGAGGCCACAAAAGACCCCAGGACAACATCTAAAGAACTGCAGGCCTCACTTGCCTCAATTAAGGTCAGTGTTCACGACTCCACCATAAGAAAGAGACTGGGCAAAAATGGCCTGCATGGCAGATATCCAAGGTGCAAACCACTTTTAAGCAAAAAGAGCATCAAGGCTCGTCTCAATTTTGCTAAAAAACATCTCAATGATTGCCAAGACTTTTGGGAAAATACCTTGTGGACCGACGAGACAAAAGTTGAACTTTTTGGAAGGTGCGTGTCCCGCTACATCTGGCGTAGAAGTAACACAGCATTTCAGCAAAAGAACATGATACCAACAGTAAAATGTGGTGGTGGTAGTGTGATGGTCTGGGGTTGTTTTGTTGCTTCAGGACCTGGAAGGCTTGCTGTGATAAATGGAACCATGAATTCTACTGTCTACCAAAAAATCCTGAAGGAGAATGTCCGGCCATCTGTTCGTCAACTCAAGCTGAAGCGATCTTAGGTGCTGCAGCAGCACAATGACCCAAAACACACCAGCAAATCCACCTCTGAATGGCTGAAGAAAAACAAAATGAAGACTTTGGAGTGGCCTAGTCAAAGTCCTGACCTGAATCCTATTGAGATGTTGTGGCATTACCTTAAAAAGGCGGTTCATGCTAGAAAACCCTCAAATAAAGCTAAATTACAACAATTCTGCAAAGATGAGTGGGCTAAAATTCCTCCAGAGAGCTGTAAAAGAGTCGTTGCAAGTTATCGCAAACGCTTGGTTGCAGTTATTGCTGCTAAGGGTGGCCCAACCAGTTATTAGGTTCAGGGGGCAATTTCTTTTTCACACAGGGCCATGTAGGTTTTGAGTTTTTTTTGGTAACAGTAAATTCGGGCGCCTGAGGCTAGTGGACAAATCGGGCGCCGCCATTCACTCCTATAATAAATATCGTTTAATGGGCGCCCGATAGGAAAAAAGGGCGCCGGAGAAAAATAACGTTTTAAAAGCGGCGCCCGGAGACTTAATGTTTTATTACTGCTTCTCATGATTACACATTATTTAATGATTTATACATTTTTAAATATTATTTTTAAACGAAAAACAGTACAATATTTTTTTTCAAACATTATTTTTAAACGAAAAACAGTACATTTTTTTTTTATTTTTTTTTTTTACATTATTTTTAAACGAAAAAACCAACAGGGGGGTCTTAGGTTTAGGCACCAACAGGGGGGTCTTAGGTTTAGGCACCAAACGGGGGGTCTTAGGTTTAGGCACCAACAGGGGGGTCTAGGGGTTAGGGGTAGGTACAGGGAGGGTTACTTAGTAATTTTTTTTTTAAACGTTATTATACGTTTCACTATTTAAACGAAAGATTATCGTTATTACAATTGCCGATTTAATGCACATTATTTAATGATTTATAACTTTATAAAACATTAATTTTAAACGAAATACAGTACAATACATTTTTAAACGTTATCCATGCTTATCGTTAAAAACCCGGCGCCCTTTTTTCCCAGCGCCCCTTTTTAACGTACGCGTTTTTTTTTCTCACTAAATAATAAAAACCATCATTTAAAACTGCATTTTGTGTTTAATTATGTTATCTTTGACTAATAGTTAACGGTTTTTGATGAGTAGAAACATTTAAGTGTGACAAACATGCAAAAGAATAAGAAATCAGGAAGGGGGCAAATAGTTTTTCACACCACTGTAGTTTTTGAGAAAATCCTATTTAAAGTTTCAAGTGAAAAAATTATTCGTAGGTAAAAACCCGCAACACTATGTAGAATCATGTATACATTTAACATTGAAAAGTTATTTGAACCACTTTGCAATACTTGGGAAGGTCCTGTAGGGAGGGGCCACCTTTAGTGCTCCACATACTTTACAGTACTCAGTTACCCAAGTTCGTCGTGGTTTTGGTATGATGTACTTGGATCTCCAATTAAAATATTGACGATACTTTTGGTCATCCTTGTCCAGACTCAGAAGGTAGAAACCTAGTTCTTGGGGTGATAAAAAGTCATCAACGTGGATAAAAGAGTCTGGAGGTATGAAACGTTCGTAGTTCTTACGTGGTGGTCCCATGACGACTGGCACCGATCCTACAAAAAATGAATTGTACCACAGTTTCTCTGTGATATAATCTTCATGACTGTAATTCTCAAAAGCGAGGTAGAATTTATACTCAGACAGGGTTTTGTGGTGTTTGTCTCTTGGTAATGGTATGTGGTTTTTCCCATAGACATCAATTTGGATGTAGTTCTTCAGCTGTTCATAATATGTTATCCTTCTTAACTTTGAATTCCAGTTACTAGCTACCCAAGCCACAAGTTTTGTTTTACGCTGAACTGTAAAATGATCTGCTCCATTATGCTTTTCCAGCCACCCATAAGGGGTAAAAATATCGGAGTCTGTCCTGTAGGACATGGTAAGGTTTATTAAATTGTCCATAATAGTCAAATTTTTCAGGTGGGATGGAGGCTCAAGGCTAAACCAGATCCAGTATTGGTTTATGGGCCGAGGCATCGGTGGTAAGTCATTTATTGATTTGGACACATCTTTGTGATGAATAACAACAGCTTGTGCTAATGGATACATAGTACGGTTCATGGTAAAAAAGCAGCCTGTTGAGTCCACTGTTGGTGGACATTGGTTAAGTGGAAATGTATATCCTAAAGGCCAGGTCCAGAGAAGGATTATCAATGGCTCTGTAGATGGCGGTAACGGATCTGGTGTAGAAGGGTGGCATGTCGTTGCTGACTGATTTCTTGAGATTGTTATCACTTCATTGTTCTTTGTTTCAGACATCCAGTCTTTGCTATATAAATTAAAGAATACATAGGTGACACCAACCTGGAAGATTAAAACTAGGAAAATAAACAACCATCGGCTCCACCTAGCCAACTCTCCAGTAGTGCCCATTCAAGTGAATATTGGAAATTTGCGTTTGGACCTCTGCAAACAGCTTGGTGTTTTCTCGCTTTAATTCCAGACCGGAATAAACTATTGAAATGAATATGAGTTGATATTAGTAACAAAATATTTGAACCTAGTAAAAATATGTATTTTGAAACAAATGAGCCACAAGGACCAGCATGTGACTTCTGAACCAACTTGATGAGATGGGGGTCATGAACTTAGGGTTCCTTGACCTCTGAGGGGTTTGATAAAACTTTTGGGTAAAAAATGTGGGGCTATCGTACATGTTCTTTTGACATTAGTTCATAGATTTGTTTATATTCATGTAACGATTGGTGTCAACATGCAGAGAGAATCTGATTATTGGTGAACTGCAGATTCACCAGTAATGCAGATATACACCAGATTATGAATGATCTGCAGAATCACTAATAATCCAGGTATGACTAACCTCTGGACACCTGAGTGATGTGAGTGTTTGGTGTAACAATAACACTTTGAGTGAGAACCACCAGAGGAACTGGAGGTAGGAAGATGAAGGGAATTCACCCTGGACTGTGGGTGAATCCCTATAAGCCCAATCAGTGGCGTAGCTAAAGAGTTGTGGGCCCCGATGCGAGTTTTACAATGGGGCCCCCCAGGCACTCTATACATAACAATTGATACGGCACACCAAAACCTGCCAATGGCAACTACAGTGTCAGAGGTGCAAGAAGGGGATGGGGAAGAGCTTGTTAATGTTTACCACTACTCAATGTATATATAGAAGTGATTATTATGAGCACAGGACCAATAGAGAACTAATACTGTAGTTGAGGGAGGGCCCTTCGGGGCCCCTTTGGCTCAAGGGCCCCGATGCGGTCGCTACCGCTGCACCCCCTATTGCTACGCCCCTGAGCCCAATGGCTCCCTAGGAGAGAGGCCTGGGCTAGGTTGCAGGAAGCTCTGCTGCTAAGTGAACCAACTTGCCCTACTGGATGAGAGATCCTGGCTCTCTACACCCAAGTGGCGGGCTAAAGTAATAAAGATACACAGTGCTAGTCTTGGGTGTGAGGAAAGTAGTTACAGCACCCTGGAACTAGCATACATGACATAACATAGAGACAGTTTCCTAAGCTTGGGTGTGAGGTCCGTAGTCACAACACCCTGGAACTAGTCTATAGCATAACATAGCATAAAGACAGTTTCCTAAGCTTGGGTGTGAGGTCCGTAGTCACAACACCCTGGAACTAGTCTATAGCATAACATAGCATAAAGACAGTTTCCTAAGCTTGAGTGTGAGGTCCGTAGTCACAACACCCTGGAACTAGTCTATAGCATAACATAGCATAAAGACAGTTTCCTAAGCTTGGGTGTGAGGTCCGTAGTCACAACACCCTGGAACTAGTCTATAGCATAACATAGCATTGAGACAGTTTCCTAAGCTTGGGTGTGAGGTCCGTAGTCACAACACCCCGGAACTGGTCTAAAGCATAACATACAATGCGAGAATAATGTAGCTCAGTGTGAATTCCCAGGTCCTCCTGGTTCTAACACACTGTGGGATCTGACTAAGGTCTGTGTGCTAACACATAAAGCATTTGCAATGGCAGACAACCAGCAACTGACAAGCAAGCAGAATATATAGTTGCAGGACTCATCTGCCCCGCCCGAGCCACTCAGCCAATGATGCGTCCAGCAGGAATCAGCTGATCGTCCTGATCAGCTGACACTTCCCCTGCTGGTATAAAGGTCCTGACTTCTGGCCCGCGCGCGCGTAGCTCTCCATCCATCTATGTGGACTAACAGACCCAGCCACTTTGGACGCGGGAACAGCCGCTTTGCTATTAGAACATGCGGCGGCTTTTCCGCGTTCTGCCACACTACCAGACGCGTGCCTATGCGTGCAAGCCGCCGCGTTGGACGTGGAAACAGCCGTTTTGTTGTTAGAACATGCGGCGGCTTTTCCGTGTTCTGCCACACTACCAGACGCGTGCCTACGCGTGCAAACCGCCGCGTTGGACGCGGAATCAGCCGCCTTGCTTTCAGCACACGTGGCGGCTTTTCCGCGTTTTCTCACAATTCAGTTCGATATGAGTTGACATCCAACCTATTATCTAAACAGTTCTCACGTGGAAGACAAAGGTATAAACTGAACTTGGACAGATGACAAAAACAGAAATCAAATTCAAAATTCAGTCTTTAAAACTATTTCAGTACCAGCAGTCTCTGACCCCTTAAGAAGCAAAGACCACTGGTACCAAAAACGGGGCTTACCGACGGCATGCCGCACAGACCCGTCACTCTTGCCATTCGCTCTTCCATCGCTGTAGGAAGCCGATTTCATTGTCTCTTGACCCTATGATCACTGTGAGCCAATGTGATGATCGGCGGTAGTGGTGAGTCTGTGCGGTGCTAATTTAAATCTACATCCTGGCAGGGATAACAGTTCCCAAACAGGGCATGGATTTAAATTAGTGCAGTCTGGAAGTGGTTAAAGAACTACTTTTGTGAAAAACTGTAAAAGTTAAAATACTTGTGTACACATGTTTACAGTATAATTCTGGATCTCTCTATAGAGAACCATAGAGGCTCGAGAAGAGATCTTATGCAGTTCAATGCTGTTGTTTTTGTTAAAAAGTGCTTCTTTTTTTGCTACATAACACTAGTGGAATCCAGAGACCCTAAGGGCCCTTTTCCACTGCAGTGCTGAATTGCAAAACGCTAGTGATTTTTAAATCGCTAGGTTTGCTATTTAACGTCGGTATAGATATTTTTCACAACTGCGATTCGATTTTTACCAAAGCGCGATCGCTTCATGGAGTGATTTTGAGAGCAATTTTACAATGCAAATGCATTGCGCAAAATCACAATCGCAAAAAAAAGAATAATGAATCGCTGGTGTTTGTGATTAGCAATTGCGATTGCTAGTGGAAAAAGGCCCTAAAGGTTGCCATACATTCACAGACTGCTATCCAATGTGCTGGAAAGATAGATCCCTCTCTGATCGGAATCTGATCAAAGAGGTTTCTATTCCTGGCACCAAAAAAATCTGTTGTGATGATCCGCTCAGCTGGCTGCACAGGCAGACAGCTGTTTGTCCATTCCTCTAGTCTGTGGGCTGCAGGTCTCTGGAACAGAGACCTGTCTTTCCATTGCAAGTTTCTGGTCTGTTCTCTTGCTGGGGAATTTGCATACATTTGTTATGCAAATCCCCTACCTGCCTTCTTTGATGACTGGCACTATAAGAGCTTTATGTTTCCCAGAAGGCTTTGCTGGTAATTTCCCTTCCATGGTCTGTTCCTGATGGACACTGCTGGAGTGTCAGCCATTGCTATCTAGTATAGTTAATTCCTGGGGGTTGCTTTAGGCTCCCCTTCTAGCCCAGTTAGGTTGTATTATCTGTTTGTTTGTTCTGTTGCCATTGTCCTGTCCCAACAGTGGTCGACAGGAAATGGTTCTGATCTCTGTTCTTGGAGTATAGCTGGTGCAGCGGTTGCTACCAGCTAGCTCTTCTGTTCTGTCTCCTGGGATCGCGCTAGCCACTTTTCGCTAGCGCTGGGGATCCTTCTGTTCTGTCTCCTGGGATCGCGCTAGCTACTTTTCGCTAGCGCTGGGGATCCTTCTGTTCTGTCTTCTGGGATCGCGCTAGCCACTTTTCGCTAGTGCTGTGGATCCTTCTGTTCTGCTATTCTGTCTCCTGGGATCACGCTAGCCACTTTTCGCTAGTGCTGTGGATCCTATCTCTCGCTTGTCCCTGTTTTCGTGTGTCTGTCTTGTCTGCTACGCTTGCTGGAGGCTCGGTGAGGTAACCGTTAAGCAAGCGTTCGCGTCCTCTGTTTCATGTTTGTCTGTTAATGGTTAGTTAGGCGTGCTTGTCTCTATTGTGCTTATCACGTGGAGACCGCGCATAACCGCGTACACTGTTGTGAATGAGTGCGGTGTTCGCGGTTAGCTAGCGTTTGCTATTTTCCGTATCTCCTTATTGTATTATTTGCTGTGCCTTTGCTACCCTCGTGCCCTGTTTTGCCCAGTCTTGTGTCTCTGTCGGCAATCGCCATTCTTGCGATTGCATTCCCACTTCGTTTCCGCCGTTGTGTGTTCACCGTCGCTGGGTGGCGACTAGTTTGGTGGACACACATTGGTTCTGTACCTTTGCTCTGTTTCTTGTGGGCTATCCAGCCCTGCCTGATCGTACCTTGTCCTGGATCTGTACAATTCCCGTCTGGCATCTGTGGCTGTGCAGCGACTGTGTTCGCCTGCACTCCACAGCGCCATCTGCCGGAGGGAATTGCCCTCTGCGGGTGCATAGCACCTAGCCTGGGTGTCCTCAAATATACGCTTGTGGAGGAAATCTGCCGCGTCAGTGCACGTCTGGTGCGCTGACCGCGAATACGATTCCACAATCGTTACATCTGTTAAGAAAAATTAACTGCACTCATGGGCCAGATAAAAGGGAAATGTCACACTTCACCAACTGGAACTACTCCAGAAAAGTCCAACTCAAAGGAGAAGTGTTGATGACACCCGAAGTCAGGATCAGGCTCTTTGTTCCAACCAACACGTCACATATAAAGAGAAAAGAAAAAGCACATACTGTAGCATAATCAACTCCAGTTAAGTTGCCAGTCACCACTCCAGTGCGACCATACACCTGTTTTCTGTTCTCTTTATATGTGACGTGCTGGTTGGAACAAAGAGCCTGATCCTGACTTCGGGTGTCATCAACACTTCTCCTTTGAGTTGGACTTTTCTGGAGTAGTTCCAATTGGTGACGTGTAACATTTCTCTTTTATCTGGCCCATGAGTGTGGTCAATTCTTCTTGAGTCTTGAGTGACTTTTTTGCATTACTGACAGTTTGCTTTGATACGCGCACCACATCTTCAAAATTTTTCCATTAGTGCATACCATTGTTTTGTGTGCCTCAGAGGCAGTTGTTGGGCCTCCCGCAGGTCTTCTCCAAAGTTAATACTGGTCCCCCGGAGGCCTCTTTCGCTGAAATCACCTGTCTGGCTGGCTCACTCCCTTCTGTGTCCATGCCCTCTAGCATTTGTTCTCTGTTACCCGGAAAAATGTTCTTACTTACATAACATGCCATTGGGTCATGGAGAACAGGCATGGAGACAGAGGAACAGGAGGGAGCACACCAGCTGGACTTTATTGCGAATACTGCAATAAAATAATTCTGCAATAAAACGAGGCCCCGGGGGCAGGGGCAACTACAAATCATATGCCCCCACCACAGCAAAACCCAGTGGTTTCTAGTTACACCCTTGGGTATAGTAAACTAAATATCCAGGGATTTGTTTGCTTTTAACCTATGAGATAATAAATAGCAGTCTGCACTTAGCATATGTGCTTGTGTTTTATGTCCAATGGGTGATGGTTACTGCCTTGCTTATCATTGGGATCCGGAGGTTACAACTAGACCTTTATCCTGTAACCTACAGCGAGTGACCTTAGATTGATTCCACATTGCAAAGGTAGCACCATATAATTGCAAAGGTAGCACCATATAATGCTGATTGTTCCTGTCTGGTAACTAAAGGTAGCCATACACTGGTCGATTTGCCATCAGATTCGACCAACAGACAGATCCCTATCTGATCAAATCTGATCAGAGAGGGATCGTATGGCTACCTTTACTGCAAACAGATTGTGAACCGATTTCAGCCTGAAACCGTTCACAATCTGTGGTGGTGGTGGTGCTGCCGCCGCTCCCCTCCCCCCGCATACATTACCTGCTCCGCTGGCACAACTCCCGGGTCTCCGCTCTTCTTCTCCGTCTCCGCTCTGGTCTGGTCTCCGGCATGCTTCCCTTCTTCCTGTCTGGGGTAAGTTTAAACAGTAGAGCGCCCTCTACTGTTTAAACTTCCTTCCGGGACAGGAAGAAGGGAAGCATGCCGGAGACCAGACCAGAGCGGAGACGGAGAAGAAGAGCGGAGACCCGGGAGTCGGGCCGGCGGAGCAGGTAATGTATGCGGCTCTATTGCGTCGGTCATCGGGCACTCGAACGCCTACCCGCGGGCGATCGACGGTTATTTTCCGCACGGCACGATCCACGGGATCGGACGGAATGGATCGAAATTCGGCGTGTAGCATGAACGATTGGCAGCAGATTCGATCCCAGTGATCGAATCTGCTGTCGAAACGGTGGCAAATCGGGCCAGTTTATGGCCAGCTTAACAAGACAAGACAAGACAAGACAAATAACATTTATATTGCGCTTTTCTCCTTGCGGACTCAAAGTGCCAGAGCAGAGCAGCAGCCACTAGGGCGCGCTCTATTGGCAGTAACAGTGTAAGGGAGACTTGCCAAAGGTCTCCTACTGAATTAGTGCTGGCTTACTGAACAGGCAGAGCCGAGATTCGAACCCAGGTCTCCTGTGTCAGAGGCAGAGCCCTTAACCATTACACCATCAGCCAAGCTTAAGCCTTTATCGTTACTGCAAAGCTACGTGATGCCGGTTTGCAACATTTTAATTAATTAGACCAGGGTACTGACACATCACACAGTGGGAGCCTTGTTGCATTGTGGGAAATAACAGCTGTTTACAGCTGTTTCCTACTGCCAATAAAGCAAGCAGCATCTCTTTCCACAGACATCACCTGCCAGCAGTAAAAATGACACCATGTGATAAATGTCAGAAAGTAAATCAGGGAGAGGAAACATTTTACAATGAGCAAACATTGACTAAATCATTTATACATAATTATTGTAAAAATAATTCTGCAATAAAACCAGGCCCCGGAGGCAGGGGCAACTACAAATCACATGCCCCCACCACAGCAAAACTCTGATGGGCCCCCTTAATGTTCACAACCCTTCCTTTGCCTCACCTTGGTGCCCTTCACAGCTCGGGGGCCCATCTTTGAAGGCACAGAAAACAAGTGTGGCCCTCAGGATGTCCACACCCATAACAGGTGTAGCCACAAAAACATCTGATATGAAGTATCAGAGAAAGGGTAGGTTAGTAGTTGGGGCCCTCCCACACCTCTGGGCCCCCTGCAGTCACTGGGGCTGCTCCCCTCTTAGTTACGCCCCTGACCGGTGGAACACGCTTAACTTGGGGGAGGAGACCTAAGGGAGCCAATTAGACAACCATAGTTCCGCCGCCACTGCCGCTGCACCTCAGCCCCCCTTTGAACGAGATCGTCTATCTGGTACAATCAGTAATTTCCCTCACAGTGATGGAATCTATCGGGGAAAAATTATAAGTGTGGGCACCTTACAGTATCTCACAAAGGTGAGTACATCGATCTCTCACATTTTTGTAAATATTTTATTACAGTACTATCTGAAGACCTGTATGTCTTTGGTTGTTGTCGGGTCTGACTACTTTTTCTGACCTTGACACACAGTCACTCACAGACCAAGTTTGTGAGCTTTGGGGCCCTTAGCATCAATAATGTGAGAATCGAAGCTGTTTAAATTTCCATTGAACTCAAGCAAACAAAATCAGTTAGCTGTTTGTGGCTCCGGCCCTTTGTCTGAATTTGAACTGCAGTCACTCAATGACCGATGTTAGCAGGTTTGAGGCCTCTTTCAACAGTGTAAGAATAGAATCAATTTAAATATTCCCCTTGAAAATCAATAGTTGAATTTTGATTGGCTGTTGTAGGCTGCACCCGCTTTCCTGAATACTAATCCTAGTCACCCAGTGAGCAACTGTGCCAAGTTTGAGAACCCTGCCACTAACAAAATGGTGGAAATCAATCAAAAAAATCTGATTGGCTATTTATGGCTCTGCCCCATTTTCTGAATTAGAACCCCAGCCACCCAGTGACCAATGCCAGGTTTGAGGCCTCTGCTATTAACAATAGAAAAAAGGCAGCAATTGTAATTTCCCCTTCAAAACCAATAGTTGAATGTTGATTGGCTGTTGTATACTCCACCCACTTTCCTGAAAATTAATCCTATCACCCAGTGAGAAAGTGTGCCAAGTTTGACAACCCTGCCATTAATAGTGTAAGAATGGCTTTAGTTTACATTTTCTCATGTAAAATGAAGGACTATATTCTTATTGGCTGTTTTATGCTCCGCCCACTTTCCCTAAGTATTTAACCTCGGTCACCAAGTGACCAGCTGAGTCAAGTGTGGGGACTCTGGCTTTATTACTGTGAGAATGGCAGCCTTTTACAGTTTTTCCATTGACGTGAATGGGTGAAATCTGATTGGCTGTTTGTGATACTGCCCAGATGTGCAGTAGAACATATCAGAACGTATCTACCCTGGTAGTAACACACACACACACATACACTCACACACACACACAATTTTATATATATAGATAATAATCTCGTTATAGTAAACTCTGATTTAGTAACATTTTGGGTATAGTCAGGGGCATAACAATAGGGGCTGCATGCGCCGGAGGTTCAGATCTCTAAGTGTCGAACGCTACTTCCTGTTTAAACAGGAAGTAGCGAGAGGCACTTAGACATCGAACCTCTGCGGTGGATGGAGGTATGTGTTCCTGCCACCGCCCACTGCTACGGATAATTACAGGAGGGGAGCGCGCTGAGGGGAGAGCCCGAGGTGAGGGAGGGACTGTCCCACCTTTCCACCGATGTGCGGCCATGCTGTCTTCTCATGCTGTGACCCCTCCTGCCCCCCTGCGGTGATTTTTTTTGCAGGGGGGCCCAGTGGTTTCTAGTTACACCCTTGGGTATAGTAAACTAAATATCCAGGGATTTGTTTGCTTTTAACCTATGAGATAATAAATAGCAGTCTGCACTTAGCATATGTGCTTGTGTTTTATGTCCAATGGGTGATGGTTACTGCCTTGCTTATCATTGGGATCCGGAGGTTACAACTAGACCTTTATCCTGTAACCTACAGCGAGTGACCTTAGATTGATTCCACATTGCAAAGGTAGCACCATATAATTGCAAAGGTAGCACCATATAATGCTGATTGTTCCTGTCTGGTAACTAAAGGTAGCCATACACTGGTCGATTTGCCATCAGATTCGACCAACAGACAGATCCCTATCTGATCAAATCTGATCAGAGAGGGATCGTATGGCTACCTTTACTGCAAACAGATTGTGAACCGATTTCAGCCTGAAACCATTCACAATCTGTGGTGGTGGTGGTGCTGCCGCCGCTCCCCTCCCCCCGCATACATTACCTGCTCCGCTGGCACAACTCCCGGGTCTCCGCTCTTCTTCTCCGTCTCCGCTCTGGTCTGGTCTCCGGCATGCTTCCCTTCTTCCTGTCTGGGGGAAGTTTAAACAGTAGAGCGCCCTCTACTGTTTAAACTTCCTTCCGGGACAGTAAGAAGGGAAGCATGCCGGAGACCAGACCAGAGCGGAGACGGAGAAGAAGAGCGGAGACCCGGGAGTCGCGCCGGCGGAGCAGGTAATGTATGCGGCTCTATTGCGTCGGTCGTCGGGCACTCGAACGCCTACCCGCGGGCGATCGACGGTTATTTTCCGCACGGCACGATCCACGGGATCGGACGGAATGGATCGAAATTCGGCGTGTAGCATGAACGATTGGCAGCAGATTCGATCCCAGTGATCGAATCTGCTGTCGAAACGGTGGCAAATCGGGCCAGTTTATGGCCAGCTTAAGCCTTTATTGTTACTGCAAAGCTACGTGATGCCGGTTTGCAACATTTTAATTAATTAGACCAGGGTACTGACACATCACACAGTGGGAGCCTTGTTGCATTGTGGGAAATAACAGCTGTTTACAGCTGTTTCCTACTGCCAATAAAGCAAGCAGCATCTCTTTCCACAGACATCACCTGCCAGCAGTAAAAATGACACCATGTGATAAATGTCAGAAAGTAAATCAGGGAGAGGAAACATTTTACAATGAGCAAACACTGACTAAATCATTTATACATAATTATTGTAAAAATGAAGCTCTTTTTTTTCATTACGTTATTTTTACTGGAGTTCCTCTTTAACTATTTTGTTTTCAAAATGAAGAAGAAAAAAAAAGCTGACACTGTAATGATTAAGTACCGCTATAAAATAAATATAGAAATCTGAAGAAAATGACAGAAGGCAGTTTAATCACTTTATAACGGCGTAGTTAAGGCTTGAACGCCTGAACGTTTGTTTTTTGCCATTATTACAGCCTGCGGCACTGAGTAGGGGGAGATGTATAAAACACATGATTATAAGGCCTCTGTCACAGTGAGATGTTAAAGTCACACGTTATAAAAAATTATAACGCAGACTAACGCACAGCAATACAAAGTCTGTGCGACATTCACAGTGCACACGTTGCGTTGTGTGTAACGTGTAGCAATATTTAGAAAGTGCTGCATGCTGTGCGTTTAGCAATAAATCTGCTGCATTATGTGTGTTGCACATGCTCAGTAATGTTTTTTTTTTTTCAAATGTAGCGCATGCGCCATTTTCGTTCCATCAGTATGCGACGAAAACGGCGCACCAATAGACACATAACGCAGTGCAAAATAACGTCCAATTTCATAACCTACGCGCGCTGCGTTAGGGGCACGTTGTGCGACTTTAACGTCGCATCAAACGCAATGTCCCACTGGGAAAGAGGCCTAAGTCAGAATCACCTTCTGTTTTCTGGCGATCGCTGCAGCCATTGCCGGGGTCATATCAGGATGAAGTGGTGGCCGGAGGAATGTGTTGTAAATGCATGGTCATACCTGCGTGTTTTGTTTTCTAAACAGGGTTTAACAGGATTTTTTTCATTGGCTATGTTGCTTAGGATTTCTCCTCCTCCATCCTTAGAAAACTAGATCCTGTCTATGTAGCATACAGTTGTACAGAGGAGCCAGAAGAATAAAATTGGCTAAAACGTTTAAAATGAAGGAGGCAGTGGTGGACTCACCCCTTCGAAGCAGACACAAGATGCTGTTGTTTTTTTTAACAAAAATGTGTTTATTTGCATACTCCAGACAAGTGCAACGCGTTTCATGGGTATATCCCACTTCCTCAGGCTATAAAAGGGAGCATATAACTTATGCAGGTCTATTACCAAGCTTAGCGCCTAGACAGACAGAGGCCAAAGGAGTAAATCCACCACTGCCTCCTTTATTTTAAACGTTTTAGCCAATTTTATTCTTCTGGCTCCTCTGTACAACTGTACACTAATTGCGTCCACCCTTGGTGGAGGGGATTCGGCCCTTTTTTTCTGATCTACCGAGAGCGACTTCTTAACCACTTTAGGACCGCAGTGTTCAATTCCCCTAAAGACCAGGCCATTTTTTGTTAAATTGGCCACTGCAGCTTTAAAGAGACTCTGAAGCGAGAATAAATCTCGCTTCAGATCTCATAGTTAGCAGGGGCACGTGTGCCCCTGCTAAACCGCCGCTATAGCGCCGCTAAACGGGGGTCCCTTCACCCCCAAACCCACCCCCGCAAGCGTTGGTCGCAAATTGGTTGTGTATTTTTTTCTTCCTGGAGGCAGGGCTAACGGCTGCAGCCCTGCCTCAGACGCGCATCGCCGCCTCTCCACCGCCCCTCTCAGTGAAGGAAGACTGAGAGTGGCGGGGGAGAGGCGGAGATACGCGCTGACAGACGCGCGTGGGGCAGGGCTGCGGCGGTTAGCCCTGCCCCAACCAGGAAGTGCTCCCCCGCTGCACCGAGGGGATTTGGGGGTGAAGGGACCCCCGTTAAGCCGCGTGATAGCGGCGTTTTAGCAGGGGCACACATGCCCCTGCTATCTATGAGGTCTGAAGCGAGATTTATTCTCGCTTCAGACTCTTTTTAAGGCCAAGCTGCAGGGCCGCACAACACAGAACACAAGTGATCCCCCCCCCCCCCCTTTTCTCCCCACCAACAGAGCTTCCTGTTGGTGGGGTCTGATCGCTTCCCCAATGTTCAGTTTTTTTTAATAAATATTTACTTTATTTTAATAATAAAATGTACTATTTTTTTTACCCCCTCCCCCCCTTCCTCCCCTCGCCAGCCAATTAGCGTGATCTAACAGTTTCCGAGCGGTGATCACCTTCCAAGCAGAAGATGCATGCGCTGCGCGATATCCTCCTAGCCCCTTAACCGTTCATGCCAATCGGCGTGGAGCTGTCCGTGGGCTGCCGCCGCGTTCATGCCAATTGCCGTAGAGCGGTCGGTAAAAGGTTAATCCTGAGTGGGGACAGGTCTAATCTCCCCACCTGCCTATATAGTGGTTGCCTGAATGGTCCCCCTGGTTTGTGAATATTAAAATATACTTACCTCATCACACCCACATTTCCAGTACATACTACACTATACTGGGCTCTCATTGCCTCCGTTTATATCCTGTCTATGTAGCAGTTAATTTTGGTGTAGGAGATATTTGTTTGCCATATAAAATACAAGAAATTAGCATTAGCTGTATAGTTTGGATCAGGCATTTTTAGGGGCAAACGAGGAGGGTCGTCGCCTGGGGCGAGACGCAGGCCCATGCAGAGTCGGCAGTGGAGCATAGGGGTGAACCGACTCATCTTTCTAGGATCCAGCAACCAGGACCGGCGCTACCATAGAGGCAAAGGGGGCAATTGACAGATCTTTGACAGAGCAGCATTTCACCTGTCCTAGCGGGCGTGGGTGACAGAGGAGCATTTCACCTGTCCTAGCGGGTGTGGGTGACAGAGCAGCATTTCACCTGTCCTAGCGGGCGTGGGTGACAGAGGAGCATGCCCGCTGGGACAGGTAAGTTGCTATTATGTCAAAGACATTGTGGGGCCCTGAGGACTACAGTTAAGTTGGGGGTGAGTGGGGATGGGGCACTGCTAGCTCAATGGCCCTGTGGGGAAATATGGCTGCAATAAAGGGGCCCTAATGCTGTGTTATGGTCAGGGGGGGTAGTGGGGTGTCTGTGATGGGGCCCCTGGGTTTACTTTGCCCAGGGGCCCCATTGTTACAAGAACCGGCCCTGCCACCAACATACGTGACCCCCATCTTCCTCCTAGGTGATCACTATGGTTTTATGAAAAGATATCACACCTTATGAAAGGACATCACACCGTATCAAAGATAACACAGCTTATCAAAGACATCACACCTTATCAGAGTTAACACACCTTATCAGAGTAGCATAGCAAGCACTACAAACTTATGCCTGCTAATTGGCAATGGCACTCGTCCTGCCTAGAGTCCCTGTGGGTTCGTAGCGCTCGTTATGCAACTCTGATAAGGCGTGTTAATTTTGATAAGGTGTGATATTTGAGTTTTCACGGTTTAGTGAATCAAGCCCCATGTGTGTGTGAAAACACGCACATTTTATCACAGAAGCTAATGTAATTGATAGAGAGAATGTGTGTGGTGCTTCACTGCTGTCTGTTTTTATCTGCATGGGAAAAACACATTCAAGTGTACACTAGCCAACTGTATAACATTGGTTCTCAGTTTACCTGTGCAGAAAGCGAGGTAGGGGTCCAATCCAAAGTTTCGCTGGGGGCCCAGTGATTTCTATTTACACCCTGGGCTCTGGTATCCTTTAAGGGAAACCTAAAGTAAACCAAATGTGGCCAGTTTTACTTACCTTATGCTTTTTCTAGCCCCCTGTAGACTTTCTGTGCGCTTGCAGACATTCCTCGCTGATCCATTCAGCAGCCGTGCCCCTCGAAAGCTGCATGTGTGGCCCTGTGCCTCCTCAATAGCAATCCAGTAACTGGGAGGGTTCTTTGCTTGTGCAGTTCATACAGAGGCGTATCTAGAGGGGTACAGGCATGACTTGTGCCACGGCGCCACAGCACCATGGGCACTATGACTGCCCCCTCCTTCCTTGTGCACTTCCATCATACTGAGCGATGCATCTCGGGCGTTTGTACCTACTCTTATACTGGAGGACGTCTCTCACTACCTATACTGTAGGGGGCTACTTATACTGGGGGGACACCTGTCACTTCCTATATTGGGGAGGTACTACTGGGGGTCACCTCTCACTACCTATACTGAGGGGATACTTGGGGGTGATATTTGTACTTGGGGACACCGGCCAAACCTATACGGGGAGGGGGGGTTACCTATGCTGAGGGACACCTCTCATTACCTATACTGAGGGACACCTCTCACCACTTATGCTAAAAAAAAAGCTACTTATGCTGGGGAGATATCTCTGTCAGCATATACTGGGTGGACTACCTCTAGGTACCTATACTAGTAGGGTGCTACCTTTGGTTACTTTTACTTGGGAGGCTAACTATAGCAATCTATACTGAGGGGGGGGGGGCTACTTATACTTGCAGGGGGGGGGGGGGGGGACTTATATCATTGCAAGAAGAGAAGCTGTCATATTGGTTTGATCGGGAAATGGGGGGGGGGGAGTGCAATTTCAGTGTTTGCCATAGGTGCTATATTACCCAGATACGCCCCTGAGTTCATAAAAATTGCAACTGCGCTTGTGCCAAATGGTACTGGCGACGGGAATGCGATTGAGGAAGCAAGTACCGCATATGCTCAGTAGTCCACGACTGGCTGAGTTCACCAACTTTTTGAGGTGCACAGCTGCTGAATGGACCAGTAGGGATTGTCTGCAAGGGCTCAGAACTACGACAGTCAGCTGGAAGAACCCCCAGAAAAGGTAAACTGGGCACATTAGGCTTACTTTATGCGCCCTTTAATGTGGACACTAACATTGTACCTATTCTCTGAGTATTGGCTTTTCCCCACACCCAGTCTAATATGCACTGAAGTTATAATTATTTCCTGTATAAATTACCTATAGCCACATTTGTCTTGTCTTCTGCCTCTGTACCATTCTTGTATTGTACTTTGTATGGACTGATGGTATATGCAGGACAGTGTAGCCATCTTAGCCACTAGACTCCATTTTTGTCCAAACATGCTTTCTGCTGTATTGCCATCGTATGCAAAGTAAATACATGTGCATTTAATTTGCTTTGAAGAGTGCTGTAATAACATTTGAATATCACCTAGCCAGCAGCTCTATTCATAACTTCACTGGAAATGAGGAAGCAAGACAGGTGATGTTTATCAAGCTATAGTTAAGTGCGAACACCTAGACAGGTGCAATTAAAATAAGAAAATGTCTGGTGTGTGAATACACGTAAAGTGGGTCCAAACAGGATGTCATTCCATTTGATGCAAAGGTGGAAATTTAATTATTTCCATAGATTGCTTCTCGTAGCCTGTAGCTACCATTAGGGCTATAACATGGGTGTTCTTAGGACCAGTCCGTGTAATTCTTTCGAAGGTTGCTACACTTAGGGCCAATGGTGCTCATCACGAGTAACTCGTGATCACCAGTCGTTTTTTGCGAACATCAAATACGGACTCGTGATTACATGCGGTTATTCGACTCAAAACCGCACTCAAGTTGGATATCCGTTTCGTCATCGTGATCACGAGCCAATTCGTAAGTGGGCGGAGTCAAATTTGTGATGGCTTGAATACGTGATTGGGGGTATCCGAGCACCTCTGCTTAGGGCATGTTATTGTTCACACTTTTTAGCATTGTTGTCCGTCATGGCTAGGGATGGTCGGAAATTCCAACTTCCGATTCCGCTAGGGATGGTCGGAATGCCAATTTCCGATTCCGCGGTAAATCCGCATTCCGCCATTGCCAAATTACCGATTCCGCCTTCCGCTATCAATTTCCGCATTCCAATGTGGAATTTCCGCCGGAAATCGCGTAAATTCCGCCCGACTTTAACATCGATTTTCTCAAAAACTATAAGGTCTTTTTGAAAACTTTTTTTGCATCTTGTTCAGAAGATTCTGTTTAATAAACCCTGAAAATTTGGTGTTTCTAGGACTTACGGGGGCTTTGCTATTAACCGCTAAAGTCGGCGGATTTTTACTGTAATATAAATGCAGAAAATTGGCAGATGCAGATTTTCTGCATTTTATATTACAGTAAAAATCCGCCGATTTTAGCGGTTAATAGAAAAGCCCCCGTAAGTCCTAGAAACACCAAATTTTTAGGGTTTATTAAACAGAATCTTGTGAACAAGATGCAAAAAAAGTTTTCAAAAAGACCTTATCGTTTTTGAGAAAATCGATGTTAAAGTCGGGTGGAATTTCCGCGATTTCCGCGATTTCCGGCGGAAATACTCCTACCACACTAGAATTACCGATTTCCGCATTCCGATGCGGAAATGCAATTTCCGATCGGAATGTCGGAAATTGCATTTCCGCGGAATCCAAATGAGCATCCCTAAATTCCGTGGAAAATCCGCATTCCGCCATTGCCAATTACCGCTACTGCTACTAATTGCACTTTTCGCTACCAATTTCCGCATTCCGATGCGGAGTTTCGCCGGAAATTGCGGAAATTTCCCCCAACTTTAACATCGATTTTCTCAAAAACTATGAGGTCTTTTTGAAAACTTTTTTTTTTTGCATCTTGTTCACAAGATTCTGTTTAATAAACCCTGAAAATGTGGTGTTTCTAGGACTTATAGGGGCTTTGCTATTAACCGCTAAATCAGTGGATTTTTATTTTAATGTAAAATGCAGAAAATCTGCATTATCCGATATGCGGTAATTTTAAGCCAATCAGAAGACGCAGAATGAATAAGCCAATCAGAGAATGCAGAAATTTCCGCCTAAATCCCCATTCTCTGATTGATAAGAAAAAGACACTGAGAGCCCAATATGGTGTAGTATGCTCAGGACAATAGTGGATAATGTAATGTGAGAAGGTTATACTCACAAACAAGGGTTACCGCTGAGGCAACCACTGTGAATGCAGGTGAAGAGATTAGACCTGTCCTCACTCAGGGTTAAGAAGTCGCTCTCTGTAGATAGAAGAAAGGTAGGGGTGGGGCCCCCTTCCACCAAGGGTGGACACTATAATGCCTCTGCGCTATACGTGCTACCTGAAAGCTACTGTTTTTTCCCCTGTTTTATTGCCTGATGAAGCGGGCTTGGTCCTGCGAAACGCGTTGCATCTCTTGGGGTACTAATAAAGTGTTTATTTATGTCAGACAAGTAGTCTAGTCTGCTTTCGGAGGTAAGTCCACCACTGCCTCCCCAGCATATTTTAAAACTTTGAAATATTGCTTTTATTCTGCTGGCGCCTCTGTTCATCAAAGCCATTCTCTGATTGGTTTATTCATTCTGAGTCTTCTGATTGGCTTAAAATCACTGCATATCGGATAAGGCAGATTTTCTGCATTTTACATTACAGTAAAAATCCGCCGACTTTAGCAGTTAATAGCAAAGCTAAGTACTAGACACATCAAATTTTTAGGGTTTATTAAACAGAATCTTGTGAACAAGATGCAAAAAAAAAATTTTCAAAAAGATCTTATAGTTTTTGAGAAAATCGATGTTAAGGTCGGCAGAAATTTCCACGATTTCCGGCGGAAATCCGCGAAAATCCTCCTACCACACTTGTATTACCGATTTCCACATTCCGATGCGGAAATGCAATTTCCGATCAGAATTTCGGAAATTGCATTTACGCGAAATCCGAATGAGCATCCTTTGTCATGGCTCACCACACGGTGTCTGTAACGCAGGTAGCATGAAAGTCTACAGATTTTCCTGTTATTATTCACGCTACGGTGTGCTTTCCCGTGCGCTGCATTATAACACGGCTGGGAACATCCTAGCGCACGCATTTTCCTGCATTTTTTCAAAGGATGGAAGCCGCCAGCATAAGCAATTTAGTGCGTTGCGACACACGCATCTATGTGTAGCAAGGCCTGTATGAAATCGCATTCGCGCATGCTTTGTACCGTGCGAATGAGCTCTTAGCAAGGAATTAACCTGACCTGATCAGCCGGGTCCTTCCCTGACAGAAAGTAGACATTCCGTAGACATTCCGTACGGGTAAAGTTATATATCTTTTTATGTTTATAAGCAAATACCTTGTTGTGTGTCATTGTCATTTTTATAATATTTTTGTATACATTCTTTCTGCCCTATTTTACCTTTTGGAATATTAAACCCTTATTTAAAGGGAATTTTAAGTAAAAAAAAAAAGGAAAAAAAAAAGATTTTAACTTTCCTGGGGTTTCTTCCAGCCCCCTGGACTCCCGTTGTGCCCATGATGTCCTCCTGATCCCCTCTAGGCAGCGGCGGCGACCCCCGCAAAGCTCGGCTGTCACCGCCAGTCGGTGGCTACTACGCATGCATGGCCGTGAGCCGAGTACACCCTGATCACGCTACTGTGGCCGGAAGTGTTCTGTTTATACGCAGTAAGCTTAATTCGCTACTGTGCATGTGCAGAACACTCCCAGTGGCCAGAGCGCGATCAGGGTGCGCAGTATGCAACTGCTGGTGGTGACAGCCCAGATTTATGGGGGTCATCGCCACTTCCCAGAGGGCACAGTAGGAGTCCAGTAAGTAAGTTAAAATCATTTTTTTTGGGGGGGGGGGGGGGGGGGGGGACTTAAGGCTGCCTGCACACTGCAAATCCATTTTGCGATTTCGATTCTCTTTCCGATTCCGATTGTAGTTAATTAAAGGCATACGGGTTAAAGGACAACTGTAGTGAGAGAGATATGGAGGCTGCCATATTTATTTCCTTTTAAGCAATACCAGTTGCCTGGCAGCCCTGCTGATCCTCTGCCTCTAATACTTTCAGCCATAGCCCCTGAACAAGCATGCAGCAGATCAGGTGTTTCTGACATTATTGTCAGATCTGACAAGATTAGCTGCTTGCTTGTTTCTGTTAATCGACAAAACAAACAAAATGTTCATCAACAGAAACAAACAAGCAACTGCAGCAAAATAGACCAGCAGGTTTGCCAGGCAACTGGTATTGTTTAGAAGGAAATAAATATGGCAGCCTCCCTATTCTTCTCACTTCAGTTGTCCTTTAAAGGATACCACAACTGACATGTGGCATAATGAGATAGATTAGACATGGGTATGTACAGTGCCTAGCACACAAATAACTAGGCTGTGTTCCTTTTTTTCTTTCTCTGCCTAAAAGAGTTAAATATCAGGTATGTAAGTGGCTGACTCAGTCCTGACTCAGACAGGAAGTGACTACAGTGTGACCCTCACTGACAAGAAATTCCCCTTTTGTATCTCTTTCTTGCTCTCAGAAGCCATTTTCTTCTAGGAAAGTGTTTTATAGTTGGAATTTCTTATCAGTGAGGGTCACACTGTAGTCACTTCCTGTCTGAGTCAGGACTGAGTCAGACACTTACATCCCTGATATTTAACTCTTTCAGGCAGAGAAAGAAAAAAAGGAACACAGCCTAGTTATCTGTGTGCTAGGCACTGTACATACACATGTCTATCTCATCATGTCACATGTCAGTTGTGGTATCCTTTAAAGCTGGTCAATGACATTGAAAATGGACCAGGCAAATCACACCAAGGTGGAATTTGAGTGCTCTATTTTCAAACTGAATACATTTACATACAGAGTTTGAATAATCCTACATCAGCTTGAAAATTATTTGCATGCCATTCACCATTCATCATAAGGACATAATTGAAAGTATTTATACAGAACACAAACATTAACCTCTTCCTCCTTATCGACCTCCTTGGCCTGGGGACACATCTGCTGGTGGTCATTAAAGAGGAACTGTAACGACAAAACGGCCCCTGGGGGGTACTCACCTCGGGTGGGGGAAGCCTCAGGATCCTAATGAGGCTTCCCACGCCGTCCTGCGTCCCTCGGGGGTCTCGCTGCAGCCCTCCGTGCAGCGGTGACGTAATATTTACCTTCCTGGCTCCTGCGCAGGCGCTCTGATGGCTGTCGGCGCCGAAGTAGGCGGAAATACCCGATCGCCGTCGGGTCTGCTCTACTGCGCAGGCGCAAGTTTCCGGTGCCTGCGCAGTAGAGCGGACCCGACGGAGATCGGGTATTTCCGTGTAGTTCGGAGCCGAGAGCAGCCACAGCGCCCCCGCTGGAGCCTGCAAAGGTAAATATTGAACTGACAGTCGGCACAGTCGACGGCTGTTCGGAGGGCTGCGACGAGACCCCCGTGGGACAGAGGACGGCGTGGGAAGCCTCATTAGGATCCGGAGGCTTCCCCCACCCGAGGTGAGTACCCCCCAGGGGAGGTTTTTCATGTTACAGAGTCTCTTTAAACCAGTGTGGCCATCATGAGCCCCTCCCCCCAAACGCACATGTGTGAAAACAGCGCCTGCCTGCGAACATGCTAAATGGTTGCCAGAACTAACAGTTTGGTATAATTAAAAGTTTTCTACTACACTGTGCTAATTCTAATGGTAAAATGTCTGTATATTTAACCTATATTTTACTATTGCTAAACCTAACCCTATTATCACACAGAGCCCTCCCTCTACCGATGCCAAACCCGGAAGCAGGAAATTTGGGCGCATGAGGCAGGTGGACAAAAAGGGCGCCGCCATTCACTCCCATAATAAATATCGTTTAATGGGCGCCCAACAGGAAAAAAGGGCACCGGAGAAAAATAACGTTTTAAAAGCGGCGCCCGGAGACTTTTAATGTTTTATAACTGCTTCTCATGATTACACATTATTTAATGATTTATAATTTTTTAAACATTATTTTTAAACGAAAAACAGTACAATATTTTTTAAAACATTACTTTTAAACGAAAAACCGTACAATTTTTTTTTAAAACATTTTTAAACGAAAAACCGCACCATATTTTTTTAAAAACGTTATTAATGCTTATCACTGGGGGGTCTTAGGTTTAGGCATCACAAGGAGGGTCTTAGGTTTAGGCACCACCAGGGGGGTCTTAGGTTTAGGCACCAACAGGGGGGTCTTAGGTTTAGGCACCAATAGGGGGGTCTTAGGTTTAGGCACCAACAGGGGGGTCTTAGGTTTAGGCACCAACAGGGGGGGTCTAGGGGTTAGGGGTAGGTACATGGAGGGTTCTGTGTGAGAGTAGGGTTAGGTATAGCTTTAGTAAAATTCTTATTAATGTTTTATAAAACGTTATTATAAATTTCACTTTTTAAACAGGGAAGATTAACGTTTTTAAAATTGCCGATTTCATACACATTATTTAATGATTTATAACTTTATAAAACATTATTTTTAAACGAAATATAGCACAAATTTTTTTTAAACGTTATTCATGATTATCATTTAAAACCCTGCGCCCTTTTTTCCCGGCGCCCTTTTTTAACGTACGCGCCAAACCCTAACCGACGCCCCATGCCGAGACCTAACCCTAACTGATCCCTCCCACTGATGCCTAACCCAAGCCCCTAGCCATGCATAACTCTAAGAACACCCCCCCCCACACACACACACCAATGCGTAACCCTAACCACCCTCCCCCTCTGCAAACCTGTCTGCACCACCTTTGCAGAAAAAAATAATACATTCGCTGATATTTGTATGGGCGCTGATGGTGGCACCTACACTGCCCTGGCACCTCTGGGGCCCTCATTTCCCGGTACCCGCCTACCAGCACCTGCTAGTTACCCTGGGCTGCAGAACCTCCACCTTTTACCCTGCCTCCCAACAGTACAGGGGTAATGGAGGAAGGCAGGGTGAAAGGTTGAGGTTCCACAGCCCTGGGTCCCACTGCACTATTGATAATAACAGTAGCTGCCGGTTTACCTTTCTGTTGCGTTAGTATCACCTTTTCTTCCAATACAAATCACAGACTGAGAAGAGGAAGTTTGTGTGCCGAGAACATATATAGCATGTATTGCATTAAGAATGACTTTTATCTAATCAGGCTGAATGAAGCAAGATGATAATATTTTATGGGCCCCAATAAAATACTACGTAATCTCCAGCGAACTCTCATGATTTTCATAAACCGAAACCAAATTGCTGCCATTGATATTATGTTAACTCTTTAAACACAGCAGTGCTTACATTCATTACTAGGGGCATTGCTGGAATCCCAGAAGATGCGGGGCATTTCTGGGCACCAATGCAGGGGCAATTGTGCGCAGCCCTGTAGCAAAAGAGTGGCTGTGGTCAGGTCTACTCGTCTGGTAGCCATAGCAGCTTCTGCCATGGCAGATTTGGATGTCTTAGTGCGCAGGATCTCCCCTCAGTCAGAGGCACCTCTGGTTACTTAAAGGGAATCTGAAGTGAAAATAAACCTATGATATAAGGATTGCGTAGAACAGCTTAGAAATAAAACATTAGCAGCAGAGAAATGAGTCTAATATTGTTTCTAGTACAGGAAGAGTTAAGAAACTCCAGTTGTTATCTATGTAAGAGAGCTTCTCTGATCTCTCCGACTTTCAAAGTGGCAGAGAGTTCTGTCTTCTGAAGCTTATTATCTCAAGTGTCTGTCACTGTATTTCGTTTTTTCTGCAGAGGAAAGTTCAAAAGATCATTAGCCTGCTCTGTGAAATCATTTAGAATGTGTAAAGTGCAAATATTAGAGAATGATGCAATGTTATATATAAAAAAAAAAAAAAAAAAACCTAACTGAAAATAAAAATATGAGACTATTTTCATTGTTACTATAGCCCTATTAATTATTCGTACTACACAACCAATTCATTATATCATAATTTTCCACTATCGCGAATTTGCATTCGTTTGCCGCATGCAAATTTGCATAGCCAATACAAGTGGATGGGACTGTTTCCACTTGTCACAATTCCTTTGTGTTTTTCTGTGTTGAAAAAATCTGCACGGCAGAGCCATCAGAATTCGCATACCGCTATGCGAATCGCATGCAATGTATTTAATAGGGAATTGGTATGCAAATTGTCATGCGAATTCGCATACGATTTCACATGGAATCAATGGAAAAGCACACAGGCACTGCCATGGTTAAATTCGCTGGGCGGCTTGAAAAAGGGCAGGAGCCCGAAACAGCTGACAGTTGCTGCTGATAGCATTATGTTTTAACTTTGTCTGATAATAAAGATTTGAAAACGACTTGAAGATTGTGCAGACCTCAATCGCTTGCCATGGTTAAATTTGCATACATCGTCATCTATGCGAAATCATATGCAAATTCACATGCAAATTCACATATAACCGCATGTGAAATTCGCATCCGCATGCAAATTTTTTACCACAGCGATTCCCACCACACAAGTGGAAACGGGCCCTAATACTGAGGTTCCGCTAGCCGAGGTAAGTTATACTTGGGGGCACATCAAGCTACCTCTAGGCACTAGTAGCTACAGTATTTATGATGGGCAAGGGAAGTGAGGGGAAGTGACAGCTGGGACAGAGCCAGCACACTTGTGGTACGGTTCAGCGGGGTGTTTGTAGGTTCATGGTGGGTGAAGTCTAAGGCGCCAGGATATCTGTGTCTATTGGCTCCTCTGAGGTAAATTCCGGGCCTTTCTGGCAGTGCTAAAGATGTGCCCAGCTGGCATCGCAGTCTCGCATACCAACACGCATCCTGAAGTTGAGGCCTCTGGAGCATCTCAGTTCTGAACCCCGCCCAGAGCTCAATGCCGACTTGGGAGCCCTGCACAGACAGAACCCTTCGGCCCTCAGCCAAGCAGCGACTTGCTTGGGCTCGAAAGGCTGCTGAGAGAAATCCCCGTTCGTAGAGAAGCTCTTCCAGCAGCAGCAGCCTCTACCCGCCCCTTTTGGAGGAACAGGCATCCCCTGCGGGGGAGAGACAGCCATGCAAGCACCACCTCTAACCAGGCCGCAGTGGCTGCTCAGTCTGCAGGTGAAAAGTATGTGAGGCCTCACAAGAAGTCTTCGGGTGGTGCAAGAGCCCAGTCACAGCAACAGAAGAGAAGAGGGAGTGGCACCCGCACCACAGAGTGTGATCAGGAAGGAGTTGCCGACAGACAGAGGACAGCACTAGTGATTGCAGAACTGCCAAGCGAACGGTTCCCAGTGAACAGTCGGAGTCTGCCAGCTCGCCCTATACTTTCCCATATTGCCATTCTTTGATCCTTCACCCTGAAATCAGGTGGGACAGGACAGCCAATCCGACTAGATCACATCACTCCCCCATTAAAAACTAGCGGCCATTTTCATTTTGCCTGTAGTCAGTTAAGGGGGAGTAGCTGCTGCTGCAGATACAGAGGCAGTGTTAGTAGGCTGTATTGAGATACTTGGCTTGATTCACAAAAGGGTGCTAACTTAGTTAGCACGCTTAAAAGCCCCTTAGCACGCCTAAAGCCCTTTAGGGCACGCAAAATTTTGCTTGATAAATCAGCGCACGTAAGGTTTAAGCAGTGCGCGGTGCGCACAAAACGTTGCACTGGCAGCGATCAAAACGTCCCACCGGTTCGCCTAAAACGTCGAATTGTGCGATGTTTCAGCACCCACATGACAACCAATATCCCCTAGCCAAAATTAGGATGGGGAGGGGGTTTTCTAGGCCCCTTTTTAAATTTGAGCACCCCCCACTTAAGGACCCTCTGCATGGCCCTGGTTAGATAGGTAGATACCCCTCAGTATAGGTTAGATAGGTAGATGCTCCCAGTATAGATTAGATAGGTAGGTACCCCTCAGAATAGGTTAGATAGGTAGCTGCTCCCAGTATAGATTAGATAGGTAGGTACCCCTCAGTATAGGTTAGATAGGTAGATGCCCCCAGTATAGATTTGATAGGTAGGTACCCCTCAGTATAGGTTAGATAGGTAGATGCCCCCAGTATAGATTAGATAGGTAGGTACCCCTCAGTATAGGTTAGGTAGATGCATGCCCGAAGTGAAGACCAAAGTCCTAGTGACCTAATTAAAGTTATTGGGAATGGTGAGTGACACTTCTGCCATGGAGTGTAGACTGCCACAGTGTCACTTGACAAGATAGCTGACTTGCAGGAGGCCATACTGGCTTCGATCAGCCTAAAAAAGTTTCCCTTAGTGAGAGGTTCATTTGATTCCATTTTTTAAACACAGGAGCACCCAGGTGCTCAGTGTTAAAAAGACAAATTTATATTGAAGTCATAAAGATGTCCATGACAGGTAGCCAGGAAATACAGGCAGTTCTCCTGTAGGGGGCGCAAGGTATTGGCACAAACGGCAGATCCCCCTGGACAACATACAGACATGAGAGAGTGCCTCCTTTAGAGGACTACATGAACTCATGGCTGGGTCTAGAGCATACATGTCAAACGCCAGCCTGTGGGCCAAATCTGTCCCTCAAAGCCACTCAATTTGGCCCTCAAGTGGTTTCCCCACTTTGCATTATGTTTGGCCCACTCTAGACCACCAGGGAAGCTATACTGGAGGTGAAGCCCTAGAACACCAGGGAAGCAATATGGAGGAGGTAGGGGTGAAGCACTAAACACTAGGGAACTGTATAGGAGAGGGCGGGGCCTCTAGACACCAGAGAACTGTATAGGGGAGGGTGGGGGCCACTAGACACCAGGGAACTGTATAGGGGTTGCAGGTGGGCCATTAGACACCTGGGAACTTTATAAGGGAGGAAGGTGGCCAGTACAGTAGACATTGAGGTTGGCCCGTGGCCATGACTAGCTTTTCAGTGTACAATTTCGGCCCACTTTGCATTTGAGTTTGACAACCCTGGCATAGAGGATACAGAGACATGGGAGAGGGACACAGATGCACAGAGAATGCAGGTTGTCTTGTTGACTAGGCTGCAGAGAAATCCGTAGGTAATTTTGATTCCCTATTCATAACATCCTTAAAGACTCTAGTAAAGTAATATAAAGTGGGAATGAGGGCTGTAAATTATTCAAATGATGCATGACATATTGCAGCAATCCATCCTCCTATATTCCTTCAAAACAGAACGATTTGTTTCAATTATACACGCGGCAAATGTGGTGCATCATGAATCTACAGTCACGTGACCTCATCTGCATACATCACACCGAGCGGAGCCGAAGTCCCCGAGGAAGCCTCACCGCTGATGTCAGGCCAGTCTATCTCTGCAACACACAAAAGAACAGGCAAGGCAAGTGAAAAATAACATTTGGCAAGAGAACATCTAAAGAAAGAATTAAGAGGGGAACTCCCCTTATAAGTTCTAGAAAACTTTTTTGGAAGCAACTTTTTCAGTTTGGATTAGGGCTGGTCCTAGACTTTTTGCTTCCTGAAGCAAACTTGTGAGGATGCGCCCCCACTAACGCCCTTTCTGATTTGGAATGATCGCACAGCATCCGAAAAATTTACTCTGATTCATTTAATTCAAATGAAGCACTGCTGCTCTCCTGCCTCCCCCCTTCTCACTCACCGTCAGGCTCCTCACACAGCACAACAAGCTGCTTTTTACCAATGACGACCTCTTCACCTCGCTCATAGTACAGTGCTGCCCCTGTAATCTCTGCGCCTGATGCAAGTGTTTCACCTTGCTTCTTGACAGAACTGGCCTTGGTTTGGATAGTGTAGTAGTGAGCATTTTCACCTAGCCGTTCCATCCCGGCCCTGATTCTTAAAGTGTACCTGTAGGGGAAAAAAGTGTCCCATTTAGATACTTACCTCAGCAATTCAGAGACTTTCCATCTTCCTTGTTTCCACCAGTCCAGCACTGGTGTCCCCACCCCCTCGACAAATGCTTGAGAATTGCACGAGGCTATGCTTCCACCCAAGAAAAAGTACAGCTGCAGTGTGCAGGTGCAGGGAGGCTCATGCTTTCACAGTAGCACGGAGCCACTTGGGGTCAGCTCTTTCTGCTGCGGCTCTGTGCAGGAACAAGGCCATGCTCGGATGGGGGGGCAACCATTAACTTCCAGAGGATCCCAGTGCTGGATCAGTTGTCTCAAGGAGTACATGGGAAGCCTTAATGGGAATCAAGAGGATTCCCTCTACCGAGGAAAGTAGGTGACTTTCTCTTGAAGTCACACATTTGCTTTAACCTCCCTGGCAGTAACCCCGAGTCAGACACAAGACGGAAAACCTCAGCTCAGAGCGGTAACCCCAAGCTTGACTCGTGGTAGCCACCGGTAGATCTATGCAGAGGCTTATGCGCAGCAGGCATTTCAACTCAACTCCCCCAGGATCCAGACACCGGCAGCCATTCTCCTTCCCATCCTCAGAGGCTCTGCATCCCCCTGGTGAGATCGCCATTTGTCATCATGACGAAAGATGGCAATCTGACTTCAGGGTTACAGCGCCAGCTGGAGGACGTGGGGAGAAATGCAGGGCAGAGAGCTCCCAACCAGCGCAGGTGCAGTAGCATCAAAATGAATTGATCATGCATTGGAGGGGGGGTTATGGAGAAATTCTGTTTTCGGGTCAAGGATGCCGATCCATGAGGGTGTCAGGGCTAGTGGTGATAATCATAATCAGCTAATTACAGTCACACAAAATTTCGTGTAAATTTTCACAATTATGCCTATACGTAATTATGATTTGTAAATTGAATTGATTTTGTATAGTTATTCGTAATTTTGTGTAAAATTTGGTGTAAGTTTCGCGTAATTTCGTGCCGACTATGGCAGTGAATAGCAAAAACCCCATATATGCTAAATACCTTATAGTTTTTAAGAAAATCAATTTAAAAAATGCAAAGAAAAAATTAGTTTTTAACCACTTCTAGACCGGCCGCCTAACCCCCCTTAAGGACCAGGGCATTTTGCGGCGGAGGGGGGTGCGCGCGTTTGGGGGGTTGGGTGGCCGGATCCAGTCTGTGGTGTGCTGGGCTGTGTGTCCCCCATGGAGGCAGGTGTCCCCCCTGTAGCTGGAAGCAATCACTCACCTTTCAGGCTCCAGCGATGAGCTGCAGAAGTCACCTCTTCTCCAGCCGGCATCTCCGCTCCAAATGACGCTCAGGCCGGGTCGTGGCTTGATGACGTCATCAAGCCGGGACCCGGCGCTGAAGTGATGCTGGCCAGAGCAGAGGGGGGCGCCAATCGTAGCTGGAACATCAGGGAGGTGAGTGGATCCTCTTCTTTTCCCCCCTGCCGCCGCCGCTGTCAAAGTGATCACTACGATCCGACGGTGATCGTAGTGATCACTGAGGGGAGATGCCAGCTGTCATATGACAGCTCTCGGGTGCGCACGATCGTGTCGGGAGCGGTTTTTTAGCGCGGATGTTGAATCAACGTCCGGTCAGAACGGTACCGCCACCTGCCGGACGTTGATTCAACCTACGGCGGTCCCCAATAGGTTAAACTCAGAAAAATGACAGTTTAAAAACAATTTTTCTTTGCATTTTTAAAATCGATTTTCTCAAAAACTACAAAACTATTCTCCTTAACATTTATAGCAATTTTGGCAGCAATAGCCTGTATGGGGGCTTCTCTATTAACTGCCAAAGTCAGAAGATTACGTGAGATAATGAAATATTACGATTAAATACAAAATTAATTACGATTTTCTCAGAAATTTCACATTACGATTACGATGCTTAATTGCGAATTTCGATGCAAAATTTCACATATGCAAAATATGGTCGGGGCCCCATACAGACTGTTTATGTGGCGATTGGTTTATATTACCTTCCCTCCACCTCCCCAAGATCCAATTAGTGATCACCTCTCATAGGCATCAGCCTATGAGAGGGGATCACGTTGTGAGCCACTTGAGTGGACAGCTTTGTCACTAAGATGTCCCCTGTACAGCGCTGCGCTAGATCTAGTGTTGGGCGAACAGTGTTCGCCACTGTTCGGGTTCTGCAGAACATCACCCTGTTCGGGTGATGTTCGAGTTCGGCCGAACACCTGACGGTGCTCGGCCAAACCGTTCGGCCACATGGCCGAACTAAGAGCGCATGGCCGAACGTTCCCCGAACGTTCGGCTAGCGCTGTGATTGGCCGAACGGGTCACGTGGTTCGGACCCGAACGCGCTCTGATTGGCCGAACGGTCACGTGGTTCGGGTAAATAAATACCCGAACCACGTCATATCTCCGCCATTTGTCTGTGGGTTTAGCTTTGGGTAGGCAGGCAGGGTAGTTCGCGCTCCAGCCACGCTAGCCAGGGTCCCCCCCAGTCATTGTGTGTCACTGCTGGGAACAGTAGTACACCGCTCGTTCAGCCACACTATATAGCATTCTGTGTACTGTTCTGTGTCTGCTGGGAATAGTGGTACACCGCTCGTTCAGCCACACTATATAGCATTCTGTGTACTGTTCTGTGTCTGCTGGGAACAGTAGTACACCGCTCGTTCAGCCACACTATATAGCATTCTGTGTACTGTTCTGTGTCTGCTGGGAACAGTAGTACACCGCTCGTTCAGCCACACTATATAGCATTCTGTGTACTGTTCTGTGTCTGCTGGGAACAGTAGTACACCGCTCGTTCAGCCACACTATATAGCATTCTGTGTACTGTTCTGTGTCTGCTGGGGATAGTGGTACACCGCTCGTTCAGCCACACTATATAGCATTCTGTGTACTGTTCTGTGTCTGCTGGGAACAGTAGTACACCGCTCTTTCAGCCACACTATATAGCATTCTGTGTACTGTTCTGTGTCTGCTGGGAACAGTAGTACACCGCTCGTTCAGCCACACTATATAGCATTCTGTGTACTGTTCTGTGTCTGCTGGGAACAGTAGTACACCGCTCGTTCAGCCACACTATATAGCATTCTGTGTACTGTTCTGTGTCTGCTGGGAACAGTAGTACACCGCTCGTTCAGCCACACTATATAGCATTCTGTGTACTGTTCTGTGTCTGCTGGGAATAGTGGTACACCGCTCGTTCAGCCACACTATATAGCATTCTGTGTACTGTTCTGTGTCTGCTGGGAATAGTGGTACAACGCTCGTTCAGCCACACTATATAGCATTCTGTGTACTGTTCTGTGTCTGCTGGGAATAGTGGTACACCGCTCGCTCAGCCACACTATATAGCATTCTGTGTACTGTTCTGTGTCTGCTGGGAACAGTAGTACACCGCTCGTTCAGCCACACTATATAGCATTCTGTGTACTGTTCTGTGTCTGCTGGGAACAGTAGTACACCGCTCGTTCAGCCACACTATATAGCATTCTGTGTACTGTTCTGTGTCTGCTGGGAATAGTGGTACACCGCTCGTTCAGCCACACTATATAGCATTCTGTGTACTGTTCTGTGTCTGCTGGGAATAGTGGTACACCGCTCACCCGCCACTGTATAGCATTGTGCTCTGTGTCGCTGCTGGGAATAGTGGTACACCGCTCACCCGTCACTGTATAGCATTGTGCTCTGTGTCGCTGCTGGGAATAGTGGTACTGTATAGCATTTCTGTACTGCCACTGTACTGCTGCCAGTCAGCGTGTACTGTAAGGATAAGTGAAATGAGGAAGAAATCCGGTGAAAGAGGGAGGGGCAAGGGAAGAGGTGTTTCCCCTGACGGTTCACGTACAGGCCACAGGGGAGCACCCAAGAAAACCCACTCAATACCGCCCATGTTGTCCAGGACAACAACCCTCACAAATCCAAAAGAACAGGACCAGATAATTACTTGGATGACCTCTCAAGCGTCCAGCAGTGGGTTAAGCAGCACCAGCACATCACGCACGAGGTCCGAGTCCTCAGCCAGTTACAAGGAGCCAGTGGGCACAAAGCTGACACAACCGGCAGCGACACCACGCACACAACTGCCAGATAACCAGTCCGATGAATTACCTCAGGACACAATGGGGTATTCGCAGGAGCTATTCCCAGCCCAACAAACTTCCACCTTTCAAAGGTCAATGGAGGAACAGCCAGAAATGTTGTGCCTGGATTCACAACCGTTAACTGTGGGAAATGCACCGCGCACTGAAATACAAGGCGAGTCCGAAGAGGACTCGGAAACCCAAATCCCAGAGCAATTTGGGCAGGAGGGGTTGCAATTGCAGGAGGTCGGCCGACAAGATCTGGAAGACGACGTTGGAGTGTGCTGCGCAGAGGTTGTTGTGGGGAGCTCTACTCCACGGCGGCGGCCCACAATGACATATGACGAGTTTGAGGAGATGGAAGAGGAGGGTATGGACAATGTGGACAGAGACCCAGATTTTGTTTGTGAACGAGAACATCGCCGTCGTAGCAGCAGCACAGATGAGTCTGTTGAAGAACCCACTGCTGCACGAGCTCGCCTTGTGCCACAAGGTAGGCGGCGCGCAATTTCAGGCACCACAAGCGTGGAAGTTCAAGTGAGAGGCAAAAGAGGAGCAAACAGAAATCGCCAGCAAGGAGGCAGGTGCTCCAAAGTCTGGGCTTTCTTTGAAGACTGCACTGAGGATGTTACCATGGCGATTTGCAAGGTGTGCAAGACCCGCCTGAGCAGGGGGAAAAGTATTAACAACCTCTCCACCACCAGCATGAGCCGTCACATGCTATCCAAACATCCCACTCTTTGGGCAAACGCGTCAGGACAGGGTACCAGAAACAACACTGCCTCCCTTGGGTTCACCAGACCCGCCTCAGCAGCAGCAGTAGCCCAGCCATTGCGTGGTTCACAACATTCACAAACATCAGACGACGCTGACACTGTCACTTTCCGGAGTAGTGCTCTTGAGGTCTCCCAGTGTTCTTCAAACACAACAACCAACAGCCCTTCCGTGTGCAGCGCTACGGTTCAGTTGTCTGTGTCGGAGATGTTTGAGCGCAAGAGGAAATTGCCAGCAAATGACCCCCGGGCCGTGGCAGTAACAGCCAGCATAGCCAAGCTTCTGGCCTGCGAAATGCTGCCATATCGATTGGTGGAGACAAACAGCTTCAAGGGCATGATGTCAGTGGCCATCCCACGTTACGTGGTTCCCAGCCGCTACCACTTTGCACGCTCTGCAGTGCCTGAGTTGCATGAGCACGTGGTCAGCAAAATAACCCGAAGCTTGAAGAATGCCGTTGCCTGCAAGGTTCACCTCACCACTGACACCTGGACGAGTGCGTTCGGCCAGGGTCGATACATCTCCCTTACCGCGCACTGGGTGAACCTTGTGGAGCCTGGCAGCGATTCCTCACCTGCTACGGCACGGGTGTTGCCCACGCCACAAACAGCTGCACCGCCGTCCCTCCCACTGGATAACAGCAGCACCTACCTCTCTGACTCCTTCTCCTCCAACGCATCTCAAAGCTGTACCTCATCCGGAAACGCTAACCCAGCAGCAGTAGGATCGTGGAAGCAGTGCAGCACAGCTGTTGGCATGCGTCAGCAAGCGTTGCTGAAGCTAATCTGCCTTGGGGATAAGCAGCACACAGGGGAGGAAATTTGGAAGGGAATAAAGGAACAGACGGATTTGTGGCTGGCACCGCTGGACCTGAAACCGGGCATGGTTGTGTGTGATAATGGGAGTAATCTCATTCGCGCTTTAAGGTTGGCTAAGCTGACACACATCCCTTGCCTGGCGCACGTGATGAACCTAGTAGTTCAGCGGTTCCTGAGGACATACCCAGGCGTGGCCGATCTTCTGTTGAAGGTGCGTCGAGTGGCCAAACATTGTAGAACTTCCAGTACTGCTTCGGGGGCACTCGCCAAGATGCAGGAGCGCTTCAATCTCCCCCACCATCGCTTGCTGTGTGATGTCCCTACGCGCTGGAATTCTACGCTGCACATGCTAGCCCGCTTTTGCGAGCAGAAGAGTGCAGTGGTCCAGTACATGACGGCGCAGTACCGAGGCGCATCCGGCCAGCTGCCAAGCTTCTGTGGATCCGATTGGGCCAACATGTTGGACCTCTGCCAAGTCCTCCAAAATTTTGAGCAATCCACGTTGCTTGTGAGCAGTGACAACTCTTCAGTCAGCATTACCATACCACTGCTGTGTTTACTGAAGAGGTCGATGTTAAAAATCAAGGAAACAGCTGTCATGATGCAACTGGGGGAATCTGAAGGAGAAAACGATCAGCGTGATGGTACCAACATCAGGCCATCCGCCTCAGGGAACGCTGGCCCCAGCAGCTATGACGAAGAAGAGGAGGAGGAACAGCTGGAGTTGGAGCAGGAATTTCATGCCACCACTGACGAGGGCCAGAGCGGTGCACGTTGGACTTCCACAATTCAACGCGAATGGTCAGCAGAAGCAGACCAGGAGGAAGGTGACGACTATGATGCATCACAACAACTATCACAACGCTCACAAGAGGATGATGAGGATTCTGGTAGGACTCTGGCACACATGGCTCAATTCATGCTAGACTGCATTAAACGTGACCCACGCATTGTGCGCATTCTGGACAACACCAATTACTGGGTTTATACCCTTCTGGATCCACGGTACAAACACAATGTTCCAAAACTGCTTGAAGAAAGAGTCAGACAGGTCAAAATGGAAGAATACCAGCAGGCCCTTGTGGAGACTTTAGAGAGGAGATTGACATCCTCCCCCTCCTCTAGCCAGTTGTACGCAGACAGACTGACTTCCGCAAACCCAGGACGACCAGGAGGGCAGCAAACAACGCAAGCCGCAGCTAGTACCCAAAAGGGAATGGTATCGGCAGTGTCCTTGGAGTGGAAAAAATTTTCTGACACCCATGCAGCAGCAGCCCACAGAACAGCAAGCGTGCAGATCCACCTCCAACACCGATCGCCTGGAGAAGATGGTCAAGGACTACATGTCAGATGACGTAGCTGTGTCTAACAATCCATCTGCACCCTTCAACTATTGGGTATCGAAGCTAGACACCTGGCACGAACTGGCAATGTACGCAATAGAGGTGCTGGCTTGCCCGGCAGCCAGCGTTATGTCGGAACGCTGTTTCAGTGCTGCCGGAGGCATCGTCACAGATCGGCGTATCCGCCTCTCCACAGAAAATGCAGACCGTCTGACTCAAATTAAAATGAATCAATCCTGGATTGGAAACGACTACGCAACACTCCAGGACCCCAACCAAGTAACATGACCAATGAACATCTGGGATGGTTTAGCGTTTCCGGTCCCTGTTTATTGAACCTCTCATCTGTATTACACTTATGACTGCATGGCGGCAAAAAGCATTGCTATATCCGCACGCTTTTTGTCCTCATGCAAGGCCTGTGTTGTTGTGTCTCAAAAAGCTTGGCCTTCTCCTCCTGCGCCTGCTCCTAGTCCTGTTCCATCACGTCTGCTGCTGCTGGGTTAGCATTTCCAGTCCCTGTTTATTGAACCTCTCATCTGTATTACATTTATGACTGCATGGCGGCAAAAAGCATTGCTATATCCGCACGCTTTTTGTCCTCATGCAAGGCCTGGGTTGCGTCTCAAAAAGCGTGGCCTTCTCCTCCTGCGCCTGCTCCTGTTCCATCACGTCTGCTGCTGCTGCTGGGTTAGCGTTGCCGCTCCCTGTTTATGGAACCTCTTATCTTTATTACATTTATGACTGCATGGCGGTACAAAGCATGCTATCCGCACGCTTCTTGCCCTCATGCAAGGCCTGGGTTGTTGTGTCTCACAAAGCGTGGCCTTCTCCTCCTGCACCTGCTCCTGTTCCATCACGTCTGCTGCTGCTGCTGCTGCTGCTGGGTTAGCGTTGCCGGTCCCTGTTTATGGAACCTCTTATCTTTATTACATTTATGACTGCATGGCGGTACAAAGCATGCTATCCGCACGCTTCTTGCCCTCATGCAAGGCCGGGGTTGTTGTGTCTCACAAAGCGTGGCCTTCTCCTCCTGCGCCTCCTCCTGTTCCATCACGTGTGCTGCTGCTGGGTTAGCGTTACCGGTCCCTTTTCCTGGAACCTCTTATATGTATTACATTTATGACTGCATGCCGACAAAAAACATGTTACCTGTGCAAAGAAAACAGACATTTCCCGCATTTAAAAGACAGTTTTCCCTTTGAAACTTTAAAATCGATTTTCTCAAAAACTATAAGCTCTTTTTGCAAATTTTTTTTTCCCTCTTGTACCCACTCCCAAGGTGCACATACCCTGTAAATTTGGGGTATGTAGCATGTAAGGAGGCTTTACAAACCACAAAAGTTCGGGTCCCCATTGACTTCCATTATGTTCGGAGTTCGGGTCGAACACCCGAACATCGCGGCCATGTTCGGCCTGTTCGGCCCGAACCCGAACATCTAGATGTTCGCCCAACACTAGCTAGATCGCTAGATAAATAAACTTTTTTTTTCATTTCTAACAGCCTGCAAGCCGCATGCTAGCAGACTGATCTCCGAGCTCCGCTCGGTTACTAAAGCGCCGCTAATCTCCTCCCTCAGGACTTAATGCCAATCAACGTTAGGCAGTCCTGGGGGAGCCACTCTGCAGCTGCCAATCAGCGTTAGGCGGTCCTGGGGGAGCCACTCTGCAGCTGCCAATCAGCGTTAGGCGGTCCTGGGGGAGCCACTCTGTGGCTGCTAATCGGCATTGGGCGGTACTGGGGGAGCCACTCTGTGGCTGCCAATCGGCATCAGGTGGTACTGGGGGAGCTACTCTGTGGCTGCCAATCGGCATCAGGTGGTACTGGGGGAGCTACTCTGTGGCTGCCAATCGGCGTTGGGCGCAGGGATGGATCTAGGGGGGGGTGGGGGGGGCAAGCGGGTATCTTGCCCCAGGCGCAGTTTGTTGAATTCTTAAAAAGGCGGCAACATGAATGGCAGTTTAGGAGCCAAAACCTGACCTTTAGGCGCCAAAACCTGACCTTGCCCCAGGCGCAGCTTGGTCTTGATCCATCCCTAACTTAGGCGCTACTGGGGGAGCCATTCTGCGGCAGCCAATCAGGGTTAGGCAGTCCTGTGGGAGCCACTCTGCAGCAGCCAATCAGAGTTAGGCGGTACTGGGGGAGCCACTCTGTGGCTGCCAATCGGCGTTAGGCGGTCCTGTGGGAGCCACTCTGCAGCAGCCAATCAGCGTTAGGCGGTCTTGTGGGAGCCACTCTGCAACAGCCAATCAGCGCTAGGAGGTCCTGGGGAGCCACTCTGCAGCAGCCAATCAGCGTTAGGCGGTACTGGGGGAGCCACTCTGTGGCTGCTAACCTACATTAGGCAGGACTGGGGGAGCCACTCTGTGGCTTCCAATCAGCGTTAGGCACTCGTAGAATAGTTAAGCCGGGCAATCTATATTTCTTCTTGAATGGCCGTAAAATTTCCCAGGAAACTGCTGCGAAGGGCAGAGAAGAATCTGAAATATTTTTTTTCCCTTTATGGCTATTGATAACTAGCATGCGCCTAACATTTATGTTTAGTTTCTTGTTTTCCCTGATACTATATCATAGGTGACGTTTACGAGGCAGCTGAATTATCACCGGGACTTCGCACTGGATATGGCAGCCAGTGATAAAGGAGGCGACAGGGAAATTATAGCTCTTAAAGAAACGTTCAAAAACTTCATTAAAATTACAGATATATTCCGGAGAAACAGTCAAAATCATTTAAACGCCGCAGCATCGTTTATAAATATTTAAACATTACAGGATCTGATTTTTTTTCTTCTTCTCTCTTTTCTCTTCAGCAGAAAGTATCATTTTTATCTTTCCCATTAAAATAACCATTTGTTATAGAAAACATATGTTCCGGGGTTTTAGCATTAAAATGTAACTTTTTTTTTACTTTGAGTAATTACATCCGGAATAAACACAATATAAGCTTCAGAAGCAGAACTTAGGTTCACTAAAGTCTTACAAATAAAATGATTATTATTTTTTTCCTACCAAAGGCAGACACCAAATGGGGACTGTTGTCTGCACAGACTACTCCTTCCCCACCGAATTGTACCGCCTAAAGGTGGGTACACACGTCAGATAAAAGTCTTTGGAAAATGAAGGATCACAGACCAATCTTACCCCCTTCCATGTAGTATGAGAGCCATACTCTACACAGTCTTTTCTATGGAGCTGATCTCCTCATCAGATAAAAATCTTTGCAAGATGCTGCACACACAGATGCTGTACACATGCAACAGATCAGTATCTGCAAAAGATCAGTTCCTGCAAAAGATCCGTTCCTGCAAAATGCATTCATAGTCTATGATCTCTGCAGATCTCATACACACCTTGTTTAACGGACAATTATCTGTAGATCAGATCCACCAGGTTGGATCTTCAGATCGGCAGATAATTGCCTGATCTGCAGATGAATGTCCATTAAACAAGGTGTGTATGTGATTTGCAGATGTCATAGACTATGAATGCATTTTGCAGGAATGGATCTTTTGCAGGAACTGATCTTTTGCAGATACTGATCTGTTGCATGTGTACAGCATCTGTGTGTGCATCATCTTGCAAAGATTTCTGTCTGATGGGGAGTGCAGCTCCATAGAATAGACTGTGTAGGTATGGCTCTCATACTACATGGAAGGGGGTAAGATCTCTGTCTGATGGGGAGTGCAGCTCCATAGAATAGACTGTGTAGGTGTGGCTCTCATACTACATGGAAGGGAGTAAGATTTCTGTCTGATGAGGAGTGCAGCTCCATAGAATATACTGTGTAGGTGTGGCTCTCATACTACATGGAGGGGGTAAGATTTCTGTCTGATGGGGAGTGCAGCTCCATAGAATAGACTGTGTAGGTATGGCTCTCATACCACATGGAAGGGGGGGTAAGATTTCTGTCTGATGGGGAGTTCAGCTCCATAGAATAGACTGTGTAGGTATGGCTCTCATACTACATGGAAGGGGGTAAGATTTCTGTCTGATGGGGAGTTCAGCTCCATAGAATAGACTGTGTAGAGTATGGCTCTCATACTACATGAAAGGGGGTAAAATTGGTCTGTGATCTTTCATTTTCCAAAGACTTTTATCTGACGTGTGTACCCACCTTTAGTATAGGCAGCAGTCGCCTCCCCAAGTATTAAGTAGGCATCCTGCCACCGAGTGGTAGGTAGACATGGCCAGATTTCTGCAAGGCCACATAGGCCATTGCCTAGGGCACCAGGAAGCAAGGGGCTTTAACGGGCTAGCAACAGACAACAGACAAGCTGCCAAAAATGTAAATTGGGGCAGGTTATTGTCTGTGACCTGAGCTGTCACTCACCCACCATCAACACCGATTGCTCTTCCAGTCTGACTCCGCCCTCCACCCAGCTTCAACCTATCAGAGCTGTGGAGAAAGGGGGCGGGGGAGTTCATTACAACACATCATATATGGCTCAGCAATAGCTGGGGAGTCAGAAAAAAAATATAACCATTCCGATCATTTCAGATGGAATCGATCCACAAAGCAGATTGATTAAACGATTGACACATTGATCGTTTTTGGCACCATCAACACTGTCCAATCCAATCAGTCGGAAGGTTGATCGTTCAGTAAAGTGGCGTCATTAATAGGCATCTTTAAATCCATTGATTACTGGGACCAATAAAAGTGTGTGTATGTGGTTTGCTGTTAGTCAAACAAGTCTTTGGTGACAGTGGCCTTGGGCGGTAAAAAGTACAAATCCGGCCCTGTAGCTAGATGTGCTTCCAGAATTAGTTAGGTACCTCCCATCCACCCGCCCAGTATAACCCGTTAGAGTCACATTATGGAATTTGAAATACTTAAAGGGAACCAGAGATGAAGCACCCTCTTGTATTTTACTTTATAAATCAGTGGGAACATGACAGTAAACACCTAATCTGCTCTTTGTTTCATTGTTCTCTGTTTAATCTGACTGTTATCACCTCTGATAAGAATCCCCGACTGAGCACTCAGTCTGGCTTTGCTACGGAATGATTATAGCTGAGTCTGTCTTCTCTGGTGTCTTTTCAAGCCCAAGCCTGCCCCCTTGTGGCTCTGCTATAATGACTCAACTATAATTATTCCCTACAAAGCCAGACTGAATGCTCAGTCCGAGATTCTTATCACAGCTGATAACAGACACTTTTAGCAGTGAGGAGGAAACAGAGAGCATGGTAAGTGTTTTCTCTAATGTTCCCACTGATATATATGGTAAAATACACAAGGGTGCTTCATCTCTGGTTCCCTTTAAAGAGAAACCATAACCAAGAATTTAACTTCACCCCAATCAGTAGCTGATACCCCCTTTCCCATGAGAACTCTTTTCCTTTTCACAAACAGGTCATCAAGGGGATCTGTATATGACTGATATTGTGGTGAAACCCCTCCCACAGGAAACTGTGAGGACCATGGTCCTGGCAGTTTCCTGTCTGTAAACCTTGGTACATTGTGGGAAATAGCTGTTTACAGTTGCTTCCAACTGCCAAAAAAAAGCAAGCAGCATCTCCTTCCACTGATATCACCTGCCAGCAGTAAAAATGTCACCATGGGATAAATGCCAGAATGTAAATCAGGGAGAGGAAATATTTTACAATGGGCAAACACTGACTAAATAATTTATAGATAATTATTGCAAAAATGATGCTGTTTTTTTATTACATTATTTTCACTGGAGTTCCTCTTTAATTACTTGCTGTTCTTGTGTGTGACTCTCACCTCCAAATGTGCCTCCCTGATGGTGCCTCTCCAGTCTCCACCCTTCCCCTGGTCACTTCACCTCTACCCACCTAAAGTATACACCGTGGAACAAAGGTTTGATGTAACGTTTCACTGAGATGTGATGTTGTTATGGCTGCATCGTATGGAAATAAATGCAAGTAAAATGACAGTGCATGGTCTGCATCTTGTAACACAGTTTGCATGTACAGTATGTCCTTCTCCTTTCTTTCACCGGCAGCACGTCCTTACGCACAGTGAAGCCAGCAGTATTGACTTGTGGTGTGAAATGTATGTTCGCTGTATACAAATATGGTGGACAGGGGCGTAACTAGAAATCACTGGGCCCCTCTGCAAATCTTTGGATGGGGCCCCCTTCCTCCCTCTCGCACGCATGATGTACAGAAAACACATACAGAAAACCAACAGACGAGTGTGCTCCCAGCCTCAGCTTATTAAGGAGCGTACACACGCCATACTGTAGCGAACGACGGGTCCGTCAGACCCTCCCGCTGAGCGGACGTTCTGCCGACAGTAGCATGTGTGTACGCGCTGTCGGCAGACCGTCCGTGCAGCGGGAGGGTCTGGTGGACCTATCGTTCTCTACAGTATAGAGTGTGTACGCGCCTTTACACTCACTCTGTCCATCTCTGGTGGAGCAGAACTGGCCCTGCAGACTTCTCCAGCATCACTACAGTACAGAGCACTTGGGGGTTTGGGGGCTGGGCGCTCTACACAAGAGCCTGCTGCACACTGAATAGGGACCGTCTACAAATCTTAGTCTGCAAAACTTTGTATGATTCCTTATCAGTGGCTGAGCAGAAGCAGTCATTAGAACAATTGTGCAGACAAGAGAAAGCTTTTTGCTTTTTCTCTCTGTGCCCTTAGTCATCAGTCTCTCAGGACAGGGAAAAGAAACTTCTCTCCCCCATGGGGCCCCCTGTTGCTTCTGGGCCCCCCTGCAGCTGCATCCCTTGCAGGGTCTATTGTTACGCCCCTGATGGTGGAACTTCCCTGCCTGCCGGGTGCTGAGGAAGCATTTCATTATGTGCCTAAATAATTGAAATTGTGTGGCTATCCTTCTGATCCTCTGCTTCGAATACTTTTAGCCATAGACCCGAACAAGCATGCAGATCAGCTGCTCTGACTGAAGTGTGGCTGGATGTGCAGCAAGCTTGTTTCAGGTGTATGATTCAGAGACCATTAAAGCCAGAAAGATCAGCAGGACTGCCAGGGCCAGGCAACTGGTATTGTTTAAAAAGGAAATAAATATGACTGCCTGTATTCGTCACTTACTTCAGGTGCCCTTTAGGGCCCGTTTCCATTTGCGGATGGGAGCCGATGCGGGTACGCATCAGGGATGGTCATAGTCAGCCAACTTCGCTACGCTGGAACTATGCGTAGTTTTACGCAATTACGCTTCGCCAAACTACGGCTTCAAATCAAATATTCGTTTTGTATGCATTTCATAGACTATGCATTAAAATACGCAATTATGCGTAGTGCGAAGCGTAGTGTATGCGGATGTTTATGCCCGTATGCAGAAAATTTTACGCATTCATTCCTCTTTAAATGTGTATACCGGGAACTCTTCTATGCGTACATTCCCCTTTCCAATGCGTAAATTTGTAAACCTACAATCGCACGAATTAGATGTGAGTAACGCATTTGAAGTTCACTACGCAATACACTTGTTAACTCCGCATAGTGGGTATAAGCTATGCATAGCGGTACTTTGCTACGCATAAATTCGTAAGCGTAGTTTTAAAACTTCACCTATGAACTACGATGCATAGATGCGAACTACGATGCATAAATTCGCACTGGCGTAGTTTCTGCTCATCCCTGGAACGCATCACTTCCGCTCCCATCTGCATCTCCCGATGCGGAAGTGTATTGAAGTAGACGGCGGGTGGATGCGGCTGTGCGAGAATCTGCAGATTCTCGGATCACTCCGCAGCGCTCCCCACGCAATGGAAAGTGTTCGATTGCCGTGCATTGGAATCAGGCTACCCGCGGTGCGATGTAGCTATGTAGCCGGATCACACCGCTTCTAGTGGAAACAGGCCCTTAAAGAAAACAAACATGAAAAGAAAAGAAACATCACTCTTCTTAGAAAAGTGTGCAGGTTATACAGAAATATAATGTTTTTTTTTCTGTATCCCTGCTTCAGAGCTACCTTAAATAGTTAAAGAACAAAACTTGAAAACAAAAGTTTGCTTTCTTAAAGGACTTCCGAGGCCAACTCTAAAAAAAAGTTAAATACCTGCATCACATTTGAAGGCACGGAGGACGCCATCCGCGCCCTCCGTGCCCTTCTGCCGGATCCCCGACGCTCAATAGCCCACCGGGCCGGCTCCCGACCGCACAGCCCGGGCTCTCCTGCCTCCACTAACATGGCCGCAAGAGCTGTTTCCTGTAGCGTGGATCTGGGGGGAGGCCCTAGAGCTGCACAGCCGCATTCGCGGCTATGCAGACTGCGTAGCCGCGGCCAGCTCATGCGGCCATGTTAGTGGAGGCAGGAGACCCCGGCCGTGCGGTTGGGAGCCGGCCTGGGGGCTATTGAGCGGCGGGGACCCGGTGGAACGACACGGAGGGCGCAAACGACGTCCTCCGTGCCTTCAAATGAGATGCAGGTATTTAAGTTTTTTTTAGAGTTGGCCTCGGAAGTCCTTTAAAACAGAAAGTATTTGTGATAATTCAGGCTGCAGTGAGCTCCGAGATGTCTCCCACAATGCATCACTGCTGAATATATGCAAATTATCCATTGTTGTCCCTGTGAGATAGCCACACCTCCAGATCTGCTCGAATTTAATGATGGGTCAGCTTATTAATATTACAGAGCCACATCAGTGCATGGCATGGAGTAATGTGGCTTTGTGGGGTAGGACTTAAAGCGAACCTTAAAGAGAAACTCCAACCTAGAATTGAACTTTATCCCAATCAGTAGCTGATACCCCCTTTTACATGAGAAATATAATGATTTTCACAAACAGACCATCAGGGGGCACTGTATGACTGATTTTGTGCTGAAACCCCTCCCACAAGAAGCTCTGAGTACCGCGGTACTCTGGGCAAACTGCCACAATGTAACAATGTTCACAGACAGGAATTAGCTGTTTACAGCTGTCTCTAACAGCCAGAACAGCTAGAAACAGCTACATAACCTGCCCACAGTAACAATGTCACCATGTAATACATGTCAGAATGTGAATATGGGAGAGGAAAGATTTTACAATGAGCAAACACTGACTAAATCATTATACATAATTATGGTAAAAAATGAAGCACTTTTTTATTACATTATTTTCACTGGAGTTCCTCTTTAAGTCAGCAAAAAAAAATGAGTTTTACTCACCTGGGGCGTCCAACAGCCCCCTGCAGCGGTCTGGTGCCCTCGCCGTGTCCCTCCGATCCTCCTGGCCCCACCGGCAGCCACTTCCGGTTTTGCCGTCAGGAGCCGACAGGCTGGGAACGCGAGTGATTCTTCGCGTTCCCAGCCACAATATCGCCACCTATGCTGCTATAGCATATAGCACATAGCATGTAGCAAAGCCCCTATACATGCTATTGCTACCAAAATAGCTGCTAATGTTCCCTTGATTACAGTGGACAAACAGGACGCAGGAGAGGAGAAAGAGATTGAGGAGTAGACTACATGGGAGGTACGTATGACCTGTGTATGTTAGTTTTCACTTTTAATTTTCAGTTCAGGTTTTCTTTAAAGGAACTCTGTAGGGGGGCCGGGGGAAAATGAGTTGAACTTACCCGGGGCTTCTAATGGTCCCCCGCAGACATCCTGTGCCCACGCAGCCACTCACTGGAATTTCAGACTTTAAATTCTTAAAACCACTGCGCCTGCGTTGCCGTGTCCTCAATCCCGCTGATGTCACCAGGAGCATACTGCGCAGGCCCAGTATGGTCTGTGTCTGCGCAGTATGCTCCTGGTGACATCAGCGGGATTGAGGACACGGCAACGCAGGCGCAGTGGTTTTCAGACTTTAACCACTTCACCACTGAGGGGTTTTACCCCCTGACCACCAGAGCAATTTTCACCTTTCAGCGCTCCTTCCATTCATTCGTCTATAACTTTATTATTACTTATCGCAATGAAATGAACTATATCTTGTTTTTTCCGCCACCAATTAGGCTTTCTTTAGGTGGGACATTATGCCTAGAATTATTTTTTTCTAAATGTGTTTTAATGGGAAAATAGGAAAAATGTGGGGAAAAAAATTATTATTTTTCAGTTTTCGGCCATTATAGTTTTTAAATAATGCATGCTACTGTAATTAAAACCCATGAAATGTATTTGCTCTTTTGTCCCGGTTATAAAACCATTTAAATTATGTCCCTATCACAATGTTTGGCGCCAATATTTTATTTGGAAATAAAGGTGCATTTTTTTCATTTTTGCGTCCATCCCTAATTACAAGCCCATAGTTTATAAAGTAACAGTGTTATACCCTCTTGACATAAATATTTAAAAAGTTCAGTCCCTAAGGTAACTATTTATGTATTTTTTTTAATTGTAAATTTTTTAATTTTTTTTTAATTACAAAAAAAAAAAAAATGGGGAATGTGGGAGGTAATGAGTTAATTTTATGTGTAAAAGTCATTTATTTGTATGTGAAAAATGTGTAGGGTGTAGTTTACTATTTGGCCACAAGATGGCCACAGTAACTTTTTGTTTTAATGCGACCTCCAAGCTTCCTTCCGGAAGCTTGGAGGAAGAATAAGGAGGCTGGACACGTGAGTTTTTTCTCACAATGATCGCGCTGCCCATAGGAGAGCAGCGGATCATTGCGGGGCTTAGATCAACGAACGGGAATGGATTTTCCCGTTCATTGATCTCTGGGCGAGCGGGCGGCGGCGTGTTTACTAGCGGCGGGCGGCGTGTTTACGAGTGGGAGCGCGGGCAGCGTCGGGAGCGCGGAAAGTACGTATTTATCCGTCCCTGGTTGTTAAAGGATGGAAAAAGGGGCGGAGAAATACGTACGCACGGGGGTAAAGTGGTTAAAGTCTGAAATTCCAGAAGTGAACTGGAGGCGGGGCCAGAGCATCGGTGAGCGGCTGCGCGGGCACAGGATGTCTGCGGGGGAACGTTAGAAGCCCCGGGTAAGTTCAACTCATTTTCCCCTGACCCCCCTACAGTGTCCCTTTAAAGAAAACCTGAACTGAAAATCAACATACACAGGTCATACGTACCTCCCATGTAGTCTACTCCTCAATCTCTTTCTCCTCTCCTGCGTCCTGTTTGTCTACTGTGATCAAGGGAATTCTCTGTCCTCCATTTTGAAAATGGCCGTTACCCCATAACAGCTTCCTGGTCAGCACACAGTTAAACTGTAACATCGCCCACTTGAGCCATAGGGAAACATGGACACATCAGCTCTCCTCTCAGCTGTAACTGACAGTAACGGATATATTTCAGTTCTGACAAAATGTTGTCAGAACTGGTAGGGATCATTGTCAGAAGAAAATGGTGAGCTTCTCAGAGGAACTGATGGCAAGATAACTATGTAATGTTCAATTGAAGTTACCTCATGTGTTTATTTTAAATAATTTTACTCAGTACAGGTTCTCTTTAAGGGTAATATTGGGTACAACTTCAAAAAGACCTTGTAGTTTTTGAGAAAATCAATTTTAAAAATGTAAAGAAAAAAGGTCTTTTAACCCAGAAAAATGACAATTTGAAAAGCATTTTTTTTGTATTTTTAATATTGATTTTCTCAAAAACAACAAGGTCTTTTTGAACAATTCTTTTTGTAACTTAAACTTAAACCTACTTTTCTTAAAAAATGTAGCAATTTTGGTAGCAATGGCATGTATGGTGACTTTGCTATTCACCACCAAAGTCGGCATGAAATTATGAGTAAAATATGCGTAAATTCATGTGTAATTAGAATGAGAACAATTAAATATGGAATTAACTATGGAATTGACACACAGACACACACCCTGCACAAACAACCTGCCTGATGTGTAACTCCCTGCCCCACCCCTCGCCTCCCCCGCCGACAGAAAAAAAGACCTAAGTCATCGGTGTTGCCATAGGGGCCTGTAGAAATATCGACTGTAATTGAGTAATTAATTGAGCTGTGGGGTTTTTTGGCACCCCCAAAAAATCGGGCACTGGTACAGCTATTCTATTTATTGGGCATTCAAATTATGGCTCAACGGCAATTTTTATAGGCACCTGTGGTGACGTCCCAAAATTTGGCACTAGCGTGCGCCAAAGTTACCTGTTTCAATAGTATACAGTCTTATTACATCAGCAGTATTGGTTGCTGTAACAAACTGATCTATGCTGAGCCCCAGAAAGTCACCGCAGTGAGATCAGAATTGAATCTCTCTGCATTATTACTACTCTCCTCACTATCCATCTGCTTGCCCTAAGTACTGTTGCAGAGGCCAGGCGATGATGTCACCAGGTGTGGCCAGGGTAGGTATAGCAGGGCATGGGAGAGTGTGGTGTGGGCGTGGCTAGCCTTTCAAGGTAGGAAGCCTAACTCAACACCAGCACTAACTTAGCATTCAAGGTTTTTACATTCAGAACGGAAACGTTTATGGGGAAATTTCCTGACAACGTCTTTAAACTACTGTATGTACTCGACTAGAAGTCTAGAGATTTAGGTCTGATTCACTAAATACAATTATAGGGGTCGGCTTATTCCTGAGTCAACCCAGTGGTAAGTGACACTTTCTTAATAAAGGAAATGCCAAGAAAACACAGGTCTGAAAGTCCCGGCCACATCTATTACCAAGGAAAGGGGTGGGGGGAAAGATACTAGGCTGCAGGAATGGGGGTGAATAATAGCTCCACCTGGGGGCCTGGAGGGAGGCATTAGCTGCACTTAAGGGACAGGAGGGGTTATTGGCTGCAATACTGTATGCAGTGCAGTCATTAACCCCGCCAGGTCCTCAACTGCAACTATTAATTCTTCCTGGTCCCCAAGTGCAGCCATTAACTTTGCTTTGGCGGTAACCCTGAGCTAGGGTCGGGCGGAAAACCGCAGCTAAGAGCGGTAATCCCGACCTCTGCTCGGGGTAGCCGCCGGAAGGCTGTGCAGAGTATAGCGCGCAGCGGGCGGTTTTACATACCTCCCGGGGGATCCCGATGTCGGCTGCCATTCTTCTTCCTCTCCTCCGGGGCTCTGCTTCCTGCTTGAAGACAGCCAGCAATCTCACTTTAGAGTTGCAGCGCAACCCAGAGGATGGAGGCATAACTGCAGCGCTGGAGCCAGGGAGGTGAGTGGTTGCAGAACTGCTGCAGGTCTCCCTGGCAGCATGATTTTTTCCAGGTTTTTGGGTCTGAATGGGTGCAAAAAAATTGCACTGCTTTTAGATCCTAAAATCTGGAAAGAATCATACCGCCAAGAGGGTTCAGAGGGTCAAATATTGGAGTCGACTTATACACGAGGACGTCTTATATTCAAGGATATATGGTATTCAACATAATTTATCAACATGTGCAGTCACTGTCTTAGGTTCCAAAAATGTAAAAACAAAACAAAACACAGGCGTAACAAAAACAAAAGAAAATGTCATAGAAAAAGGTCACAGAGTGAAAACGTTAAAAAAAATAAAAAGCACATGTCCTTTATGTACTGCAGTCCCTGAATGGTCTGATTGACCATCTCCAGCGATCAATACTGGAATACTGGTGGACGTGAGCCTGGACCTGTAATAAGGTGAGGACTGGAGGTATAATTACTTTCTGTTCTTTGCTACATTCGCAATGGTTTCAGCTTTGTCTACTGTACACTCCATTTTTTTTAATGCTGAAAAAAAAAGAAAAATATTTTATTTTAACAAAACGCCCATCCAAATTCTGTAAACAGCTAACGAAAAAAAATGGTGAGGAATTGATTTTTTCTTTTTTTTCTCGAGAACGGATTTTATTTCTGAACGTAGATAAAGTACAGCAACTTTCTTGGAAACGACTTACCTGTCCTGATTGACGCAGGAATGAGCGAGTTCTGATAAGGGGGGGTGGGGGTCAAACGGATTATAGCCCTTAATTTTGTATGCCCTGGTTTCTCGTGCAATCTCGCGCACAGCAATTACTTACACAACAGCCAATCTCTCTGCCACGCACACATCTGTGGATTCGCCTGGCGTCGATTTTTCAGCCCAGCAGGGGGACATATGCTAAGACTGAGCACAGTGGTTTTTTTTCTTTTCAAATGAATTCTTTTTTTTATCTAATTTATAGGTAGATTACCATATGCAGCAAAGTGCGCATCATAAAGGTAAATTATGCACATCTGCATATGTACGCTTGTCATCTTCGCCTTATTTTGTTGATGGATGTTCAGTCATTATTTTTTTTTTGCAATGTCTGCCCAGCGATTTTTTAATGTCAAACTGGAGAAAGTAGTGTAAAGTCTCGCACAGCTAAACTGTTTTTTCGGGGGTGAATTCAACCTCGGGGATCCTTTCTCAATCTCAAGGCAAAAGAAAAGTATACAGAAATAAATCCCCTCATAGTGATCTAATAATAGCAGATAACATAGCACATTATTATTATTATTATTTTATTTAGTATTTATATGGCACCGGCATCTTAAGCAGCTCTGTACAATATTTTGTCTTGTTACTTAAAGAGACTCTGTAACAAATTTTTCAGCCTTAGTTCTTCTATCCTATAAGTTCCTATGCCTGTTCTAATGTGCTCTGGCTTACTGCAGCCTTTCCTAATTGCACTGTCTCTGTAATAAATCTTATCTCCTTTCCTCTGTCTGTCAGGCTAAGGCTTGAATGTGTGGAATGTGCAGGGCTGCTTGTGATTGGATAGAAGTGATACACACCCTCTGCAGGCCCCCTGCACACTCTGTATGACTCACACACTCTGTTTATGCATAGCCGGCCTTTGACCTGAGCGACCGGAGCGGTCGCTCAGGGCGCCGGCTTCCAAGAGGGCCCCTATAGCTGGCTACCTATACCAAGGGCACTTACATCTGACTTCCTATACTGGTGACACCTATAGCTGGCTACCTATACTGAGGGCACCTACACCTGACTTCCTATTCTGGGGGCACCTATACCTGGCTACCTATACTCCTGGCACCTACTCCTGGCTACCTATACTGAGGGCACCAACACCTGTCTACCTATATTGGAGGCACATACCCCTGACTACCTATGGGGGGAGACCTATAACTGACTTCTTATACTGGGGGCGCCTATGCTTGGCTACCTACAGTATATTGAGGGCACCTACACATGAGATCCTATACTGGGGGCAGATATACCTGGCTACCTACCTAAACTGATTCTGTGGGCGTTTTTTGGGGGGGGAAGTGCGGCTATAACCCATGGTGCAAATTGTCGGTGCTGTGCTATCATTGCAAATTAGGGGGGGGCTAACTGTCCCACTGATTGTTTTTATTAATATGACTGAAAGATTCTAGCCTTCATTCCTTCACTTTTTAGTTTATTCAGGATAATGCACTCTTTCCATCCATTTTGTGGTTATTAATAGTATTTTTGCTGTTCTACATATGTGATGAATCACGGAGATCTCAGCATTTGGCATAATGTGTCACAACTTCAAAAAGGTTGGGAACCACTGTCGTAGGAGGTAACTCAGGAGAAAAGGTGAAGTGTGTGTGGTGTGTGTGTGGTGTGTGTGTGGTGTGTGTGTGTGTGTCACTGCACTATACAGCCTTGCTGTGTGTTGCAGCTGCCCCTTGCAATTGCTAATTAATACTGTGCCAGCCAGGGCCACCACATTTACTGTATACTTCATTGGCATTGGACGTGTGTGTGTGTGTATAGAGTGCGTGTGTGTGTGTGAGTGTGTGTGTGTGTGTGTGTGTGTGTGTGCGTGCGTGCGTGTGCGTGTGCAGGTGTCGCTCAGGGCGCTGTGAAACCTAAGGCCGGCCCTGTGTTTATGTGAGCCTATCACAAGCCGGTTAGTTTGTTTGTAAACACTGCCTAAAACTGTTCATTACAAGCCAGGATTGCAGCAGAGAGTGGCAGAAACAGCACAGAGGGGCACAGGAGAAAATAAGGATTAGAATGGTATGCTTTTTAGCGTAAGAATATTAGAGTACAGATTCTCTTTAAAGAGACACCGAAGTGAAAAAAAATGATGATATAAAGGCCCATATGCAATTAACTTTTTCACCTGAATTATCTCCTAGGAGATACATTTTCATCGACAATGTAAATAAAAATTTTAGCACTTTGCAATGGAAAAAGTACCAAAAAGTAGGTAAAAAAGTACTGTCAAAATTATTTTGAGCATTTCTTTGCTTGCTGGTTTTGTAAAAGGCATTTTATTTACAAATTGTGAAAATATCACCTAGGAAAAAACTCAGGAGAAAACGTGAATTGCATATGGCCCAATGAATTGGTTGTGTGGTACGGATAATTACTAGTGCATTAGTAGCAAAGAAAATATTCTCATATTTTGTATTTTCAGTAGTAGCAGTAGGGTATTGTACCGTGTTAGCCTTCAGCAAAAGCAAGAAGTTTTAACCACTTCAGGATTCTGCGTACGCTTAAGTATGCCCCTGAATCCTGAAGTGGATTCCATACGAGCGGCCGTTCCATGTCAGTTCACGGTGGGTGTCTCCGTGAACACCCTGCGAGCCGCCGAACATCAAAAGGGAAAATAGATATTTTTTCAAGCATAAATACATGTCATTAAGATGCCTTAATTCACACAGACCACGACCTGGGATTAGAGGTTGTAAGCTAAGATAAGGATCCTTGTTTTACACCTGCTCACAGACCTGGGAGTTGGACTGACACAGAGGTATCGTAAATTCTTAGTTCACAAGTTCAGCTATAATGGCCGAGAAAGTTCAAATATCATCAATCTCATACCAATATAGAAAGTTGTTGTCCTTATTCAAACCGTTCTGCACAGCTTTGAACCAATTTATAAATTTTGTTTCTGCTATTAATCGATCATTTGACGTTTTGAAGCCACCCTTCAGGGCAGTGACACGAAGATCATCCATGCTGTGTCCGTTGGACCGAAAGTGTGTAGCAACTGGGAGTCCAGATTTGGTATCATTAATAGTGTGCCTGTGTCCATTCATACGTTTGCGCAGTGTTTGTCCAGTTTCTCACACGTACAGAACACTGGGGCATTTAGCACACATGATCAGATATACCAGATTGGTGGAACCACAGGAAAATGTACCTTGTACTCTGTACTCCTACAACCCACACCTGGAAATCTTAAGGAGGATTGCTAAGGAACTACATCCCATTTTACACAAGGATCACAGACTGAGAACGATATTCCCTAAACCTCCACTCGTCATATCGGCAACCACACAATCTAAAATGGTTGATTGTCAGGAGTTCTTTGAATAGGCCTCAACAAAACGGAACATCACCCTGCCGACAAAAAATATGTGGGACCTGCAGACACATTTACTCCACTGACAGGGTAACGATACCAGGTTCACAACAGGAGTACAGAGTACAAGGTACATTTTCCTGTGGTTCCACCAATCTGGTATATCTGATCATGTGTGCGAAATGCCCCAATGTTATGTACGTGGGAGAAACTGGACAAACTCTGCGCAAACGTATGAATGGACACAGGCATACTATTAATGATACCAAATCTGGACTCCCAGTTGCTACACACTTTTGGTCCAACGGACACAGCATGGATGATCTTCGTGTCACTGCCCTGAAGGGTGGCTTCAAAACGTCAAATGATCGATTAATAGCAGAAACAAAATTTATAAATTGGTTAAAAGCTGTGCAGAACGGTTTGAATAAGGACAACAACTTTCTATATTGGTATGAGATTGATGATATTTGAACTTTCTCGGCCATTATAGCTGAACTTGTGAACTGAGAATTTACGATACCTCTGTGTCAGTCCTACTCCCAGGTCTGTGAGCAGGTGTAAAACAAGGATCCTTATCTTAGCTTACAACCTCTAACCCCAGGTCGATGGTCTGTGTGAATTAAGGCATCTTAAAGGGACACTTAAGTCCAAAAAAAAAAAAGAGTTTAAATCACCTGGGGCCCTCGCTGTCTCCCTCCGATCCATCTGGCCCCGCCGGCGGCTACTTCCAGTTTTGACGACAAGAGCCGACAGGCTGGGAACGCGAGTGATTCTTTGCGTTCCCAGACACATTAGCACCCTGTATGCTGCTATATGGTATATGATATATGCTATAGCAGCATAGAGGGCGCTATTGTGGCTGGGAACGCGAAGAATCACTCGCGTCCCCAGCCTGTCAGCTTCTGTCACAGAAACAGGAAGTTGCTGCCGGCGGGGCCAGGAGGATCAGAGGGAGACGGCGAGGGCACCGGACAGCTGCAGGGGGCTATTGGAAGCCCCAGGTGAGTAAAACTCATTTTTTTTTTTGACTTAAGTGTCCCTTTAATGACATGTATTTATGCTTGAAAAAATATCTGTTTTCCCTTTTGATGTTGCATGTATATAAGCTGTCTGTACCACCAGCCTGCAAACTAACAGGATATAAGCCCGACGAAGGCTGCAAGGCCGAAAGCTTGCTTATTTTTCTTCATTTTTAGTTAGCCAATAAATGGTATCATCCTGATTTAAAACTTCTTGTTTTTATTTTCAGTTATATCTTCTTTTTTTTTAAATAACATTGCATCATTCTCTAATATTTGCAGTTTACACACTACTCAGCATTCTAAATGATTTTACAGAGCAGCGCTGAACTTTTGAACCCCTTCTCTGCAGAGAAAAAGAAAATACAATGACTGACAGTTGAGATAGCAAGCTTTAGAAGACAAAGCTTTCTGTGACTTTGAAAGTCATGGAGCTCAATTGCTCTTTTGCATAGATAATAACTGGAGTTTCTTAACTCTTCCTGTACTGGAAACAATATGAGACTCATATCAGTGCTGGGCCAAAATTACGCATTAGCGTAATTACGCATCGTAATTCACTACAAATGCACCGTAAGCGTTACGTGTAAGGTTACGGTATTACGCGTAATTAATTACGCGTAGACCGTGGGTTACGTTTTACGCGTAACAAATTACGCGTAAGACAGTAAACTCCCATTGAAATTACACAGTCTGCCGTAATCGCGTAATATTACGCTCCCGTATAATATAAAAAAGCCGCCGACTTTAAGGGTTAATAGCAAAGCCCCCTTAAGTGCTAAGAGCCTCAAATTTGGAGAATATATTAAGGAGATCAGAAGGAATAAGAGGAAAAAAAATTTTTTCAAAAAGACTTTATAGTTTTTGAGAAAATCGATGTTAAAGTTTCAAAGGAAAAATAGATACATTTAAAAGCCCGCCGACTTTAACGGTTAATAGCAAAGCCTGCTTAAAATTTAGAAACACCAAATTTACAGGGTATATTAAGGGGATCAGTGGGAATAAGAGGAAAAATTTTTTTTTTCAAAAAGACCTTATAGTTTTTGAGAAAATCGATTTTTAAGTTTCAAGGGCAAAAATGTCTTTTAAATGCGGAAAATGTCAGTTTTTTTTGCACAGGTAACAATAGTGTTTTATTTTCATAGATTCCCCCAAGTGGGAAGAGTTTTACTTACTTACGCTAAGTCCCCTCCGCCTCCCGCTGTCAGCCCCGCCCACATCTGTCACCCACATGTCACCCACATGTGGGTGACATGTGGGTGACATGTGGAAGAGGCGGGGAGGACAGCGGGAGGCGGCGGGGACTTAGCGTCCCGCACGGACCCGACAGAGCTCTGAGCTATATAGCTCAGAGCTCTCTTAGCATCTTTGTATTTGGGCTCCAAGGAGCCCCATTGGTCCTTAGCAGACCAATGGGGTTCCTTCTGATTTAAAGGAACCCCATTGGTCTGCTAAGGACCAATGGGGCTCCTTGGAGCCCAAATACAAAGATGCTTAGGGAGCTCTGAGCTATATAGCTCAGAGCTCTGTCGGGTCAGCGCAGACGCGGCGGTGGCGGCGAGTGACGTCGGGTGCGGTGGTGTTACAAAGTAACAAAGTTGTTACATTGTAATAGCTTTGTTACATTGTAACTGATTAGTATATTTCCGAGGATATTGCGTGGGAACTGGCTTTTAAAGGGACAGGTAAGTATTAATGGTTAATTAAGAATATTAAAGGACTTTTTTCGTGGTTATGTTTTTTGTTCAATTAAAATACTTTTTCAAAGTGTCTGTGTGTTTATTTACTTTTAACTCTTAAAGGAAATGGGTAAGGGGTACAAGTACCTCTATACTCATTTCTCCTGGGAGGGGGGGTGGGCATCTGGGGGACCCCTTTTTAAAGGGGACTCCCAGATGCCACCATGAACCTCCCCCCCAGGAAATCGCGGCCTCCACCTCCACCGCCCATCGGAGGTGGAGAAGAGCCCCTTGTCCTTGGATTGGACAAGGGCTCGGAGGGGGAGGGGAAAGCTTGGCTGCCCCTCCCCTTCCGAGACCCCCCAATCCATGGACCATGCGGGCTGGTATAGTCAGGGTGCGGAGCCCCACGCGGCCGGTGCTCCGCATTCTGGCTATCCCAGTCTGCATGGGGGACAAGGGGTTAAAGAGGTCTGGGAGGGGGGACCCCATGTCGTTTTTTTTTTAATATTTCCCACACTCAGAACGAAGTAAGTAAAACTCTTCCCACTTGGGGGAATCTATGAAAATAAAACACTATTGTTACCTGTGCAAAAAAAACTGACATTTTCCGCATTTAAAAGACATTTTTGCCCTTGAAACTTAAAAATCGATTTTCTCAAAAACTATAAGGTCTTTTTGAAAAAAAAAATTTTTCTCTTATTCCCACTGATCCCCTTAATATACCCTGTAAATTTGGTGTTTCTAAATTTTAAGCAGGCTTTGCTATTAACCGTTAAAGTCGGCGGGTTTTTAAATGTATCTATTTTTCCTTTGAAACTTTAACATCGATTTTCTCAAAAACTATAAGGTCTTTTTGAAAAAAAAATTTTCCCTCTTATTCCTTCTGATCTCCTTAATATATTCTCCAAATTTGAGGCTCTTAGCACTTAAGGGGGCTTTGCTATTAACCCTTAAAGTCGGCGGCTACCTAACATTGATCCATGCGTCAACTTTTCCGCTTGGCAGCATGACCTTACGCATTAATTGCTAGTAGGAATTTACGCGTAAGCCTATAACGTAACAACTTGAATTACGGTATTCTTACGCGTAATTGCGTAAGGGCAATGCGTAATTACAGACATGTACCGAAATTGAATGTCTATGCCGTAAGCGTAATTTCGTATTGCGTAATAGCGTAAAATTACGCGTAATGATCCGTAAGCGTAGCTTTTTCCATTACGATCAGCACTGACTCATATCTCTGCTGCTAATGTTTTATTTCTTAGCTGTACTACATATATACAAATCATTACATAATTTTTTTTCAGTGTCTCTTTAACTGTTCCTCAGAGGGGCTTACAATCGAATCCACACTATAGATATATGTCTATATCGGGTAGTGTACAAATCGTAGTCTAGGCCCAATTTAGGGGGAAGCCAATTAACTTACCGTATATACTCGCATACAAACCGAATTTTTGGGACAAAAAAAAGTGTTCCAAAGGGGGGGGGGGTCGACTTATATGTGAGTCCTGTGTAGTTGGTCCTCCCTTCCTCCCCCCCCCCCCCCCCCCCGAGCTGCAGCTGTGTGCTGCAGGTCAGGTGGCCGTGTTCCCCTTCAGTGCGCCGCCAGACAAGATTACTTTGAATTCCCCTCTGCGTCTCTCTCTCCCCCCGAGTGTCTCCGCAGAATTATGAAGAGTGGTGCCGCTTCTTGCCCCCGGGCCACTGCCAACTGCCGCGACTCCTCCATAACAGAAATCCATCTCGTCTCTATGATCCCCGCCCCACGTCACACAAGGTGCCACTAGAGAGCGTCATAGCAACGAGACTGCTATGGACTTCAGCTACGAAGGAGTCTCACCGGCGGCAGCCCGAAGGTAAGAAGCCGCACCACTTTGCATATGGCTGAGGAAAGACTGGGGGGGACAGAGCGACACAAACAGACACTTCAAAGCTGCCGGACATTATTGTCTGGTAGCACGCTGGGGGGTAACACGGCCACCTGATTGTGAAAAAATCGTGCCATTTTGCATAAGTCTGCGTGGAGACACTCGGGGGGGGGGGGGGGGAACTGCAGAGGGCACTTCAAAGCTGCCAAACATTCTTTGGTGGCGCGCTGGGGGGTAACGCGGCCACCTGATTGTACCTGCAGCACTGAGCACATGAGTGGGGATGGGGGATCATGCAACAGGCAGCAGATAGCTTTTTATTTTACATTGTGATGGTTGCTGCACTCGGAGGCTACTACCTGGGGGGGGGGGGGGAGGGGTCCTGCAGCCTTCAAAGCATACCTTTGTCTTTTACCATATATTGTAGTGGGAGCTGCATCAGGAGGGGGAGGCACTTATGACTATCCTGAAGACCATAAAGGCACCCTCTTCCCTCATCTTCTGCCAAAGCCTGCAATAAATTCAGCACAGAGGAGCACTCTTATCGTTTTTCTGGGTCTCGGATTATCATTTCCATCTGCACCAGTACAGCATTTCCTACCCTCGGCTTATATGCGGGTGAATCATTTTTCCATGGTTTTTCAGGTAAAAGTTGGGGGTCGGCTTATATGCAGGTCGGCTTATATGCGAGTATATACGGCATGTGTATGTTTTTTTAATGTGAGAGAAAAACAAAGTGCTGGAAGAAACCCACTTTGAAGTAAACCTGAAGGAAAAAAAGAACCCAATTTAGGTATTTTCCTCAGGAGAAGGAAGCCTTTGGATCGTCGTAAAGCTTTGTTCGTCACCTCTCTCCTCACCACTCCAGCGCTGAGACCGCCGCAAGAATGTCAACAAGTAGCTTGCGTATCAGCACTTGCACAGAGCTGAACAGGCTCGGCTATTTCTGATGAGCCGAAGCAGTGGCTCCGTGGAACTTCAGGGGTCCTTTGGGTGAGCTCCATGGAACATCAGGGGTATCAACACTCTCCCAGTTTTGCTTTAACATAGCCATCTTGATGCTTTTTAGCACACACATGGTCTAAGCATGAAAGCTGTTGCTTGTATATATTACAACAGTCAAGGGGAGCAGGTGTGCTGGGATAAGAGACTGATGGGGTGCCATTGTTGGACTGGAAACTCTCTAAAGGAATGTGAGTGGGGTGAGGGAAAAATACAACACATGCAGCCTTACTGTTGTTTACTCACCTGACCCTGCACAGGTACACTTGAGAAATCTCTGCCATAATAACACTATAGTAGAAGCACATTCTATTCCATTATGTCACTGCCTGCTATCTATATCTGCAATGTGTCTGTAATAAAAATAAATCATGGAGCCAAGTCAGCATGACAACCCGCCACAAGACGTCACAGCGCCCCAGATAAGGTGGTGTTCAGGCCCATTTCACCGGCACTTTCTGCTAAGGTCATCACTGTGGTTGGCGGAGTGACCGAGGTCTCAGCTTAGAGTTACACCGCTTAGTCTCACGGTAGAGACGGCTGTCTCCTTCTTTATTCACAGCGTTGTCGTATTTTCTGCAGAGCGACTTTCAAAAGACGAAATGGACATTAAGTCACCCCTCGGTGGGGAGGCTCTGAAGCCAGACGCTGTCTAATTTATGGCTTCTTTTAGAGCTCTGATTTCACTTGCATCTTCTTTTTTTTTTTGTCTTTAAAGTGGAATTTGACTTTTGTTAGGCAACTGCTATCCCATATATCACTGCTGTGCAAAACAGTTTGTCATTTAAAAGGGTATGACAGTCTAAACGTGCCTAATAACGGTAACATTTTTTCACCAAATGCCATCTTTCGACGTGATTTGAATGATCGTAACTAATTGGAAGGCAATTATTGATTGCTCACATTTACTGAACAATTCTTTCTTCAAATTCTATCAGAAAATCCAACTTTCAGATCGATTTTATCCTATTTAGCAATCGGCCAAAGAATCATTCCTTTTTTTTTTTTTTTGTAACAATTTTTATTTCGAAAAAGGATTAAGTACATACAAAAGTGCAAAAAGACGAACTTTGGTTCAATATCAGACCATTAGTAAGTATAAAAGGTACATCAAGATTGGCAACAACACACATGTAACACTGCGAGATTACAACATCCACATGGAAATACTAGTAACAGTGATTGGTCCACAAAACTCCAGAACTATATATGCTTTTCTCTCACATTGTTATGTGAGTCAAAGATAGAAAAGAGGTTCATTAACGCATATTCAAAAATCAGAAACTCTGCCACTAAGACATGGTGTATTTCAGCTACATGTGGCGTTATCATATTACTAACAGTAGGGGTGTGTGCCTTATCATATGATGGGTGTCAGTGAAACCCTATATAAAGGGTTCGAACTGAAGTAATTAGGTGTCTAGGTGTCTAGGGTGTCCTTATGTCTAAAGTATCCAGGGTGGCGACTACTAGAGAATTACGTTACCCTGAAAATGGTGCAACCAGGTCATGCTCATGCGCGCATATTTGCATATCCAAGGTTAAGAAAAAAGACAGAGGTGCCCGTTCATGGGGCAAGGATGTAAACATCAGCGCATCAAAGACTTGTATTCACTGGAGTCCTTAAACTCAAACCACAATGCCCAATTTACTACAAACTTGTGGGAAGCTTCAGCCTTGTTATGGATAAGGTCCTCAACCTCTGCAATAGCCTGTACACGATCTAGCCACATTTTGACTGTTGGAGATGTCTGGGATCGCCATAGGATAGGAATACATGCCCTGGCCGCGTTCAGAAGATGGCAGGGAAGAGACTTCCCATATCTTTTGCCTGTATGTGCCATTCTATGGAGAAGGAAGGCTTCTGGTTCCCAAGGAACATCAAAATCTGCAATCTGTTTAATTAGGGTTTGTACTTTTTTCCAGAATTCTGTGAGGTTCGGGCACCTCCACCATATATGTATTAAGTCTCCAGGGCTTTCCCCACATCTCCAACATTCGTCAGGGACAGTGTCGTCAAATTTATGGATAAGTGAAGGGGTTCTGTACCAGAATGAGAACACTTTATAGTTACATTCCTGGGTGGTGACATTCAGGGAACTTTTGTGAATTAATTCACATACTCTAGACCATTCTTGGGTGGAAAATTCCTTGCAGAGGGTTTGTTCCCACTGGGCCTTGAACAGAAATTGTGGGATGTGAGTGAGGGTTAATAGATTCTTGTAAAGGTGTGATAGGACATGTCTCTGAGGAACCTTTTGTAGGCATATTTGTTCCAATAAAGTAATTGGGCGTGATGAAAAGGAAAGGTCCTTTAAAGTCGAGAGAAAACTTCTGATTTGGAAATAAGCCCAAAAAGGAATTGGTGAAACTGTCTCTGAGTTTAGATCCGACATAGGTTTCATAACCAGCGGATCGTTCTTAGTAATAAGATTCATCAGGAGTAAATCTGGGTATTTGGAGTAATTTTTGAGAAAGGAGGTATCTTCTCCCGGGGGAAAAGATTCGCATATTCTCAACGACGTTAAAGGACCAGGAATAGAGGAAATTTTGGTGTCAAGGCATAGTTGTTTAAAGCCCTTTACACAATGGCCAATTAGAGGGTGTCTATGTAGTTCACAGAGGCGTGTATTACCCCTTTTAGGTGTAAGAGACCAAGGGGACCACTTCAGGTATGGACCATACATTTCTTCCTCTAAAATGACCCAATCTTTATTATTCCTATTTCAGTGCCAATCTATAATTCTCGATAAGCGAGCCGCTTGGTAGTATCTGAGTAAGTCTGGTAGGCCCAGACCACCTCTTTCCTTTGGGTACACAAGTTTTGAACTTCTTATTCTAGTGGGCTTATCTTTCCAAATAAATTCTGTGAAGACTTTCTGAAGCTCATTGATCCAGGCCCTCTTAAGGAAGATGGGGACTGTTTGGAAAATATATAAGATCCGAGGGAGAACATTCATTTTTAAGCTAGCCACTCTGCCAAACCAGGAGAGTGTCCCCTCTCTCCACCGATCCACATCCCATCTTATATTAGAGATAAGGGGTAGGAAATTGTAATTGAAAAGGTTCTTTAAATTTCGGGGGACTTGTATGCCCAAATATGTAAATTTTTCATCAGCCCATTGAAAGGGAAAATTAGCCTTGCAGGTATTAATTACATTATCTGGAAGAGATATGGCCATGGCCGTGGATTTCCCATAGTTTATCTTGAGATTGGATAGTTCCCCAAAGATCTCAAAGGCCCTCAAAAGATTTGGAATGGAAATCAGGGGTTGAGTTAAATAAAAAATCAAATCATCTGCAAATGCAGCTACTTTACAATGTTTAGAACCAATGGTCACCCCCTGGATAGATTCCAATCTCCTAACAAAGTTAAGAAAGGGTTCAAGTGATAAGATAAAAATCAGTGGAGAGAGGGGGCACCCCTGTCTGGTGCCATTATGCAGAGGAAAGCTGTCAGAAAGGGTGCAGTTAACCTTAACACGGGCAGTTGGGTCACTGTATAGTAGGGAAATCCAATTCATCATGGCCTGGCCCAGGCCCATCCCCCTCAAGGTAGCATCAAGGTAGTCCCAAGCAACTCGATCAAAGGCCTTCTCGGCGTCGGTGGAGAGTAGAAACCCCTCCACCGACCGCCGGGAAAGCCAGTGTTGTATGTCCAGTGTTTTGATGGTGTTGTCCCGGGCTTCTCGGCCCGGGACAAACCCGACCTGATCAGTAGAGATGAGTTGTGGTATGAACTTAATCAGCCTGTTTGCGATCATTTTTGAAAATAATTTAAGGTCATTATTTAGTAGGGAGATGGGCCTGTATCCAGTACACGAACACCTATCTTTCCCCTCTTTGTACAGCACAGTAATATGTGCCTCCAGGAGTTCTTTGGAGTGCGCCTGGTCAAGAGTTACAGCGTTAAAGGCTTTCAAAAAATATGGTGATAAGGTAGATTGATACAATTTGTAGTAGTAGAGTATGAGGCCATCTGGGCCTGGACTCTTCCCGGGTTTTGATTGTTTCAAACTTCTGAAAGCTCGTTCGCTGTAATTTCTGACTCAAGTTCTAAGACGTCAGTATCATTTAATCTAGACAGACCATTCTCCTGCAAGAAGGCCTGGATCTTCTGAGCTCTAGCTGCAGTACCCCCCGAGGGTATCAAATTATAAAGCTTTTGATAAAACATTTTAAATTGTTCAGCAATCTCTTTAGTTTTGTGTACCAATTTGTTATCACTTTTGCGGATTGCAGCTACCTGTAGTTCCATCTTTCTTTGCCTTAAGGCTTTAGCTAACATTCTTCCAGGTTTATTCCCCTCTTGGTAGAACAATTTTTTCCTGTAGAGGAAAGATCTTTGGGCTTTACGATTTAGTAATGCCAGTAATACTGTTCTGGCCTCTTTTAATTTTTGAATATCAAAAAGGGAAGGAGAGCTCTTGTGTTCCATTTCCAGGGCTCTAATAATTTTGATTTGGTTGTCAATCAGGGTCTCACTCTCTCTCTTTGCCTGCGCTCCCATTCTAACGAATGTACCTCTAATATACGCCTTATGTGCTTCCCAAAGAAGCATAGGTTTTACTTCGTCTACATCATTTAGTCTAAAGTATTCAAGTAAGTCTTTTTTAACCTCATGGCATTTAGCCTCATCTGAGAGTAGAGAAGGGTTTAGTCTCCAAATCCATTGTTTATCCATTTTAGTGCCTGCCCGAAGAGAAGCGGAGACTGGCGCATGATCTGAGATTGAGCCGATACCTATATCAGTATTGGATAACCTGTGAAGATCTCGTTGCATAATAAAAATAAAATCTATTCTTGAGTATTTAGAGTGAAGGGGTGAATAAAATAAAAAGTCTTTACCAGAGGGGTTGAGCATTCGCCACGTATCTATCAATTGCATTGAGCCTAAGAGCTGCCTCATTTCTTTAAGAGTTTGGTATGGAAGGGAGGATTTGCCATCTGAAGTATCTAGGGATGGTTCTAGGGGTACATTTAAATCTCCACCTATTAGCAACAGACCCTCGCAAAATCCTTTAAGTTTCCACAAAGCTTTCCGCAGAAACTTAAGTTGTTTGGTATTAGGGGCATACAGTGAGGCAATAGTAACCAGTTCACCTAAAATTTTCCCCTTAACAAAAATAAATCTTCCTTCACTGTCTTGTATCAAGTCTATCAGTTCAAACGCCAGTCTTTTGTGCATAATTATTGAGACTCCCTTTGATTTATTAATCTCAGATGTGGCATGATACATGTGAGAGTAATATTTGTTTTTCCAGGCGGGGATGGAGTCCCGTCTAAAATGGGATTCCTGAATTAAACCGATATCTGAGCCCATCTTGTGCAATTCTCTGAGAATGGAGTGCCTTTTGTTAGGGTTATTCAGACCTTTTGCATTGTATGTGGTGATACGAAGCCAATCCATTCTCGATTCAATCAACCAAACTAAGCAAAGCAAGAGAGAGAGAGAGACCCTGCAACAGGGCATTATTATATTTAGCCCCAGTATATACACAGTCACCACCCTAGGACACCCTAAAATCTGTTAAAGACACCAAAAGATAGGTCTGTTTGGAGCAACTTAAGTAGAACCAGGCTCCGGCTGATAGCAACCTACTTCCTCCAGGGAGAGGCGGAAACCGGTCCTCTCTCCCCTAGGACAAGCAAGTGCCTCAGATTAATGAGCCGTTGAGTTTTAATACCCCTGGATATCCACTCAATACTAGTAGATACCCTGAAAATATGGGGTTGAGGTGGGGAAGGTGAGAAAGAGATAGGCAAATGCCTAAATAAACAAAAAATCACCTATGCCCCTGGTGGGGGAGTTGACTGACCAACAGACAAAAAAGAGCAAACAATTACCAGAGTTAACAATTGTAAGTTAGGAAAAGTAATAAAACCATAAAAAGCAGCCCGACTCCTCGGGTCCCAGAAAAGTAAAAGGGGGGAAAAATTAGGGAAAGCATAAGGGTAAGGAATGAGCATAGAAGATCATGGATCGGGGGACAGCAGATCCCAACCACACAGTTATTGCAAGTGTACGCATTAAACACATATCCTGTCAGTAATGAACTGTCATATTAAACAGTGGAAAAGGAGAAAATACTCAATTCAGCCAGAGCAGACATTATAGTCCCAGATTTAAAAGGAGGCATCACCTAGTGGAAAATAAAAGCAGAGAGCACGAGCAGCACAAGGAGGGGAAGAAAAAAGGGAGAGGAAGACACCTCAGGTGGGTATATGGGTCATTTAGTTATCCTGGTGTGTTCTCGGTTACGTCCAGAGGGTCTAGGGAAGAGTTAATGTCTTCCCTACTGGATGATCTATCGCGATCGGATGGCAATCCTCTGTGGTCTATTCCACGTTTTCGAGTGGGGAAGCGTCTGCCTCTCTTTCTGGAAGTAGTAAGAGGAAACTGTTCTCCCACCGGGCAGATAGCGCCCTCAGAGTACATGTGTCCCATAATTTCTGGAAGGCGAAACTCACTGTACCACTCAGGTAGATCAACTAGGGGAATGAGCAAGGTGTCACAGAAACGATTCAGTTCATCCGGAACACGAAGCGTAGCTGATAATGATCCTTTTGTTGCAGTGATACCAAAGGGGAATTTCCATTTATAAGAGATATCGTGGTTTCTAAGTACTGTTAGAAGGGGCTTCAGGGCCCATCTATTTTTCAAAGTGATCACCATTCACCGATAAATCCTGGAAGAGTTTAACCTCAAAGGTGTTGAAGTATATAGTGTCCTGTGATCTGGCTCTGGACATGATGTCCTCTTTAAGTGTAAAGTCCACTAAGCAGCATATAATATCACGGGGAGAATCTCCCTCCCTTCCCCTTGGTTTTAGAGCACGATGCGCTCGTTCAAACAAAATGGTGCTTTCTTTAGGCCTTTCCAAAAGGCCATTAAAGATGGCTGAAAGAGCAGATTGTATATCTTCACTAGACACCGATTCTGGGACTCCTTTGACTCGGATATTATGGCGTCTGCCTCTGTTATCCATGTCTTCTAGATGACGATTCATGTTTATAAGATGTATATTATGTGTCACAGTAGCCTGCTGGAGCTCTTCTATGGCGGCATCTCGTCTGTCCCCCGCCCTCTCAGCCTCCTCCACCCGATATTGCAATCCCTGTATGTCCTCTTTGAGGCCCTGCACAGCGCCCATAAGACTGTTCTTAATGTCTAATGCGAATGACTGCATATTTTCCATGGTAGGTAGCTGCTTCATGTAGTTAAACATATCAGAAGTGCTTACCGGAGGTTCAGCTTGTGTCGCATTTTGATCCGCCACCATGTTCTGGGAGGAAGCCAGCGCCATGTTGGTTTGTGCAGGGCCTGTCTTGTCGGCTTGTTTTGGGCGGAAAATCGCCGGGATATGCTTGTTTTGGAGGTTCCCACTGTCTCCTTGGGTTATCTGGGTGGAGTGCGTCTTGGAATTTTTCCCCGACATCGCGGAAGATAGCTGTATTCTGGGAGACACGAAGAGTCAGGAGCGGAGCTCTGTCTTTATGCGTCCATCTTGCTCGCCGGGTAACCACGCCCCCCAAGAATCATTCCTTATCGATTGCCTTCATAAACGGCAAATTTTCTATACAATTCGATCATTAAAATCGTAAGTTCTCATTTGGTGAAAAAATTGTACCGTTAATGGGCACTTTTACAGAAATAAACATTCCTGACTAAGCTTATTTTGAAAATTACAAATACTGTATGCTAGTGGGGAGAACGTGCCTGAGTGAGCCAAGCACCATTTTTAGCACTCAGGTCTATGTCTCAAGAGCACATTAAATATGCTTGCCAGCAATGTGAATCATTGATAAAAAAAATTAAAATGTTACCTCTTCTTTTTACAATTAAAAGTTTAGTAGAGGCGTTTATTACCCTACTTCCACGGCCTGTCTGACCGCAGCGGTTTCAGGCTAAAAACAGTTTGAAAACAGAGGCGGTAAAGGTTAGTGAGGATCATTACCAGCTAATTACGATTATGCAAATTTTTGTGTCAATTTTCACAATTTTGCCTATACTTAATTACAATTTGTACATTTAATTGATTTCGTATAGTTTCGACTATAATTTCGCGTAAAATTTTGTGTAATTTTTGCATAATTTCATGCCAACTTTGGCAGTGAATAGTCAAAAAACAGAACTTGTAGTTTTTGAGAAAATCGATTCTAATAATGCAAAAAAAAAATGGTATTTTAAGCTCAGAAAAATTAAAAAAAAACATTTTTCTTTGCATTTTTATTATTATTTATTTTTTAAATCGATTTTCTCAAAAACTACAAAGGTCTTTTTGAAAAATTCTTTTTTACACTAGTACCCACTATTCTCATTAACATGCAATTTTAGTAGCAATAGCATGTATGGGGGCTTTGCTATAAACCACTAGAGGCGGCACAAAATTATGCGAAATTATGCAAACAATTACACGAATTATGAAAAATTACTATTACATACAAAATTAATTACGATTTTCCCTGAAAGTTCACATTACAATTATGATGCGTAATTGTGAATTTCGGCCCACCACTGGTAAAGGTAAACTTACCTCCTCTCTGGAAAAAAACTTAATGGTGAAGTAAAGAACTGTAACTTTATTGATGCAAATAAACAAAAGTCTTAAAGGACACCCAAGGCGAAAATAAACTAATGAAATAAACAATTGTATCTATCTTTCTTTTCCTAAATATAACTTTTTAAGATATGCCACAGTTTTATTTTATGTTTAAATCTACTTTTTAAGTTTTAACTGTTTTATTGGTTTTGCTCAATGACACATTAATTGAAGTATGCCAAAGCTAAAAATCTATAAACTATTGACCCTTTTTGTATCTCTTTCCTGCGCTCAGAAGCCATTTTCTGTTAGGAAAGCGGTTTTTAGTTGGAATTTCTTATCAGTGAGGGTCACACTGTAGTCACTTCCTGTCTGAGTCAAGACTGAGTCAGCCACTTACATACCTGATATTTAACTCTTTCAGGCAGAGAAAGAAAAAAAGGAACACAGCATAGTTATTTGTGTGCTTGGCACTGTACATACCCATGTCTATCTCATCATGTCACATGTCACTTCGGGAATCCTTTAACCACTTAAGGCTATCTGGACGATCATTCTCATCCAGATAGGCTGCGCACACTCCCGCCACCGGCCATTAGCCCAGCAATCAATGAATGGGATTATAGCTCCCATTCATTCATCGGAGCTCCCCGTAGAAAAAACGACAGCCTCTAAACAGAGGCTGTGGTTTTTCTGAGTTAAAAAAAGTTTCCCGTCCTCAATTATGCTCCTGGAAGCATGATCGTACGCTTCCAGGACTTTTTGACTGAGGCCATCTTGTGGCCAAATAGTAAAACTACACCCACATCCATTTTTTATTAAATAAATACATTTTTTTTTACATTTAAAATTAGCTGTTACCTCCCACACCAATAATTACCCAAATAAATGTTTTAATAAAAAAAATTACAATTGAAAAAAAACAAAACATAAATAGTTACCTAAGGGTCTGAACTTTTTAACTATGCATGTCAAAGGAGTATATTAATATAATTTTTTACATTATGGGCTTATAAATAGTGATGGATGCAAATTGAAAAAAAATGCACCTTTATTTCCAAATAAAATATCGGTGCCATACATTGTGATAGGGACATAATTCAATGGTGTAATAAGTGGGACAAATGGGCAAATAACATACATGGGTTTTAATTACGGTAGCACGTATTAATTTCAAACTATAATGGCCAAAAACTGAGAAATAATGATTTTTTTCCATTTCTTTCTTAATATTCCTGTTAAAATGGATTTAGAATAAATTAATTCTTAGCAAAATGTATCACCCAAAGAAAGCCTAATTGGTGGCGGAAAAAACAAGATATAGATCAATGCATTGTGATGAGTAGTGATAAAGTTATTGGCAAATGAATGCGAGGTGAAAGTTGCTCAGATGCAAAAAATGAACAACCCTGTGGGCTGAAGTGGTTAAAGATTGCAACGCATTTCCTGGGACTAAGCTCCTGCTTCTTCAGGCATGTATAGAGAATAACATCTCCAATGAGTCATAGTAGAACCTAGCGCCTCAGTGAGCTTTACTTTCACCTCTACTTCCTCTATTTTTAGGGATGCTGATTCAGATTCCACAGAATTGAAATTTCTGCATTTCCAATCTGAAATGTGATCCGAAATCGGAAAATTGAAATTGGATTTCAGCGGAAATCCGATTGACCACAACTCAGTAATTTTAGCCCAACCACAGAACTTGGAGGCATTGGACCAATCAGAAAATGCAGAATGTTTCTACAAAAATCAGATTGTCTGTCGGTAATTTTGGACAAATCACGAGACTCTGATACTACTGACAATTCCAGAGCCTTGTGATTGGTCTAAAATGTCCTTGGTATTTCCATTACTGCGGTAAAATTCTGCATTCTCTGATTGGTCCAATATTGGTCCGAATCAACTCGTAAGTATTTGGCCAATCAGGGAATGCAAAATAATAATAATTAAAAAAAAAAAGCCTTCTTGGAAATTGGAACTCGAAATTGAAAACTCTGAAATCTGCAGAATCGGCAATTCTCAATTGGCGGAAATCGATACTTCAGTGGAATCGAAAATCAATATTTCCAATCATCCCTATTTATTTTTAAACAACGTAATTTTACTTGAGCGCCTCTGAACTATGTATATACTGTAAATACAGACTTTTGCTAATACTTTTAAAGTATTAGCACAAAATCCGCCACAAAATCACATTCTATTTACCCACTGCTCTGTGTTTATTATGCTGCCAGGAATCTCACCCTGCATTGCAAGCACTCCAATCTATTCAGAAATGTTTCTGCTGTGATAAATCTTATCCCAGTCAGCCTGGCTCTATTTGTTCCATTGCCGACAAGAAGGAAGTTTGTCATCACCCCTCCCACATTCCTGCTCCTCCCTGATTGGCTGAGGGCAGTTCAGTCAGTGAGCTGCTGAAATACGATCTTTGCAGTGCTCACATGTGTTTACAAAGCAAGCTAGATATGACAGAGTAGTTTCTAGGAGTCAGGAAAAAAGTAAGGGAGGAAATAACATCAGGTTTGGCTTCAGTCAGAGGGAATTAAGATGGCAAATGCCAGGAACAGAATTCTCTTTATTTACTATATAAAATTCACTGAAATCAAAACATGGACAGTACAATATATGTGTTATGTAAGTAGATCAAGTATTTATCTACTTATATATGTGTTTTATTTCCTGGGATAGTATGGCTGCCCCTGCTGCGTTAAATGGTATGGAAATAGCGTGTTTGCGTCATCCCAGATAAGGTTAATATCTTCAGATTCCATTAGGTCGCGTTCCATTAATTGATGCCTTTGTTTCGTCTTTGACAATAGCGCCGTTTGATTTATTTGTTTTCCCGTTGATTACAAACATGCTTGTTGGCCAGAAGACAAACCCATTACAAAGAGGACGGGCAGAGAAGCCCCCCGCCTGGATTAAACACAAGTCACGGGGCTGGTTGTTCGGAGTACAACATCCATTGGCTCACATCCTCACGTCTTTGTTTCTTGGGATTATGTGACTATACCGTTAATTAGAGTAATCTAGGCTGGCTGCCACGCTGGAGCAATTAGTCAGACAAGGCTACAGTTTGCAGCTTTGTTGATGATTTCACCGCCATCCTCCGCTGAGATGAGGGGTTCTTTCTTCTCTTCTGTGGGATCCAGGCTGGGCCCACCTTCCTGGACTGAGCTCAACTACAGCATTTACTGCCTGGGCTGCTCTTTTTTCGGCCTCCACCGACACACTCGGAGTGCAAAACACGAGTGCATGACACATCCATTTGTCATAACAACTGTAGTCCATGACTGTATTAATACTGGATGTGCTGGTGGAAGCAGGAAATTTTGGCGCCTACGGCTAATGGACGAATTGGGGGCCCCATAGGAGCTAATGCAAATATCGTTTTAGTTTTTGAATTTTTTTGTGTTACGTATTTACAAATGTTTTATTTTTCAAAACTATCCTTTTCAAATTAATTGTTAGATAAGGTTAGGAAAGGAGGGGGGTTAAGGTTAGGCATCAGGAATGGTATTTTAGGGTTAGAGGTCAGGAAGAGGGGTTTAGGGTTAGGAGTCAGGAAGGGGGTTTAGGGTTAGGTGTCAGGAAGGGAGTTTAGGGTTAGGTGTCGGGAAGGGGTTTTAAGGTTAGGAATCAGGATGGGGGTTTTAAGGTAAGAGGTCAGGAAGGGGGGTTTAGGGTTAGGTGTCAGGAAGGGGGATTTTAGGGTTAGGTGTCAGGAAGGGAAATTTTAGGGTTAGGTGTCAGGAAGGGTGGTTTAATATTAGGTATTAGGGAGGGGGTTTTAGGGTTAGGCATCAGGAACGGGGTGTTTTAGGGTTAGGTGTCAGGAAGGGGGTTTTAGGGTTAGGCATCGGAGAGGGAAGGGTTCTGTGTGAGAGTAGGGTTACGTTAAGTTGTAGTAAAATATTTAAAAGAAAATTGTGTTTTTATTAAAAATTTAATAACAACTAAATTAATTTAAAAAAAAAATGATAATGGCAGCAGCAATCAGAGCCCACCAACAGAAAGCTCTGGCAAGAAAAAGTAAGTAAATTAATGTGTGTGCTAAGTTGTATCGCTCTGCAGTGAGTTGTTAAAGCTGCAGTGTGCTTAATTGTAAAAAAAAAATACCTGGTCACTAGGGAGGTGTAAGCCTGTGGGCCTCAAGTGGTTAATCCAGTCAGACTTCATTCACAAGCATCTAATGGGTCTGCATGCTTGTTCAAGAACTATGGCTAAAAGTATTAGAGGCAGAGGATCAGCAGGACAACCAGGCAATGTGCATTGTTTAAAAGGAAACAAATATGTTGGCCTCCATATCCCTCTAAGTTCAGGGGTGCTTTAAGGAAGGAAGATAAATGGATTGATAGATGAACGGATGGACAAATGGACAGACATGTGATTGGACGGATGGATGGATGGATGGATGGATGGGTGGATGGATGGATGGACAGACTGATGGATGATGTACAGATAGGCAAATGGATAGATGGTTGTACAGATGAACAGATGGACAGATGTGCAGGCGGATTAAAGGATGGATGGGTAAGATGAACAGGTAGGTAGGTAGCTGGATGGGTAGATCGATGGATGGATGGACAGCTGGATGGATGGGGGGGTGGAAGTGGGAGAAAACTGAGGAGAGGCAAAGATGAAAGACTGGAATGTTAGAAACTTTTTGAACACAGGCGCCAAAATAGGATAAAAACGTCTACAGAGGCACTCGGCCACGCTACAGACTTTCTTGAGTTTGTCCAATAATTGCCTGACAAAGCGGGACTGGACTGTGCCTGCGAAACGCGTTGCAAAGTGGAGCTTTTCAATAAATGTTATTTTTGATACAAAATAACAAATTCCTTTTGATACAAAATAACGACTACTTAATCCTGAGTGGGGTCAGGTAATAATTCTCCCCACCTGCGATTACAGTGGTTGCCTGTGTGGTAACCCTTGTTTGTGAGTATATTTTCATACTTTATGTTTAACATACTGTGAATCCTGAAGATACTACACAATGGCCTCGATTCATAAAGCATTCCCGCATTCGGAAATGCTGAAAACTGCTCACTTTACCGACCACACAGCAAAATAAGTATTCATAAAGGCTTTTTCCGCATGAAAAGCCGACATTCGCGAGCAGAGTGATCAATCACCGCCTTGCGCGGTGATTATCATAGCAAAAGTAACAAATGTCAATTCATAAAGATTAGAGGTAGCGGTATGTGGACGGGTATTACCGCTACCTCTGATGTGGCGAGAAGCGTGCGGAATACAGTGCAGTGAATGGGACAGACCTCCCAAGCAGCTGCAGAGAGAACACCGCACGGAGGGATTCCGCCTGCTTCTCCTGTTTCCGCATGTCTCCCGACAGCCTAACGCCTGCCTACAGCGGAATATCTCCGCACGCCTGTCACAACTAGCAAAATTTTTATGAATTACCACCCTGAAGGCGGAAATACCGACAGCGGTGTTTCCCCGCTCGACGTTACCTTCCCGACAGCACTTTTATGAATCGAGGCCAATATTGGGCTCTCGTTTTCTTTTTTGTCTTACAAATAAAAGACTGGAAAGTTGGGAAGAGGAGAGCAAGGAACGGGGGAGAGCAGAGAAGGAACGGGAGAGAGCAGAGAAGAAACGGGAGAGAGAAGAGAAGGAACGGGGGAGAGCAGAGAAAGACCGGGAGAGAGCAGAGAAGGAACGGGAGAGAGCAGAGAAGGAATGGGAGAGAGCAGAGAAGGAATGGGGGAGAGCAGAGAAAGAACGGGAGAGAGCAGAGAAGGAACGGGGGAGATCAGAGAAGGACCAGGGAGATCAGAGAAGGAACGGGGGCACAGAGAGAAGGAACGGGAGAGAGCAGAGAAGGAACAGGGGAGAGCAGAGAAAGAACGAGGGAGAGCAGAGAAGGAAATGCAAAGAGAAGCATAGATGAAACTATCGGTAGGGAATGGTAAGAGGAGGGAAAGGCAAAGGAAAAGAGAGGAAATGAGAGGAGAGAAGCAGAGAGGAGAGACGAGGAGTGACAGGGACAGAAGACGACTGTAGGGCAATGATGGGCCAACATTTCGTATATGCGAAACTTGCATCGAAATTCGCATCGAAATTCACATTTTCGCATCGTAATCGTAATGCAAAATTTCAGGGAAAATCATAATTGATTTAGTATGTAACAGTAGTATTTCATAATTTCGTGTAATTTTTCACGTAACTTTCGCACAATTTCGCGACATTTTGTGTCTGACTTTGGCACTTAATAGTAAAGCCCCCATACATGCTATTGCTGCCAAAATTGGCACATATGTTAAGGAGAATCATGAGTGCAAGTCAAAAAAAGAATTTTTCAAAAAGACATTGTAGTTTTTGAGAAAATCGATTTTAAAAATGCAAAGAAACATGGTTTTTAAACTGTCATTTTTCCAAGTTTAAAAACCATTTTTCTTTGCATTTTTAAATCAATTTTCTCAAAAACTACATGGTCTTTTTGGAATATAATATTTTCCCCCTTGTACCCACTATTCCCTTTAACATAGGTAGCAATTTTGGTGTCAGTAGCATGTATGGGGGCTGTGCTATTATCCTCCAAAGTCAGCACAAAATTACGCACAATTTTTAATGCGACATTACGATTGACTACGAAATCAATTTAGTTTGTAAATTGTAAGTACGTATAGGCGTAATTGCGAAAATTTACGTGAAATTTAGTGAAATCGTAATTTTGCTGATTATGGTCATCGCTACTGTAGGAAGTAACTAGGAGGAGAGGTGAGGGAGGATGGAAGGAAGGAAGGAAGTAAAGAAGGAAGGAAGGAAGGAAGGAAGGAAGTAAAGAAGGAAGGAAGGAAAGAAGGAAGGAAGGAAGTAAAGAAGGAAGGAAGGAAGGAAGGAAAGAAGGAAGGAAGGAAGGAAGGAAGGAAGGAAGGAAGTAAAGAAGGAAGGAAGGAAGGAAGGATGGAAGGAAGGAAGGAAGGAAGAAGATGAAGAAGGAAGTTCTGGGACAGAAGTGTTAACCCACCGTGGAACTCGCTGGCTGCCCGGCCACACTGTACAATGTTGCATTCTGTGCCCAGATAAATAAATAATTCAGTAAACCCGCTGTCAGATCTTCTGTAAAACACGAGAATTTTATCACATGCCACAACTGTTATTTTGTACCTCGGACCCTGTAATTGGGAGAGACAACAAACACTGCTGTCATCTCTGGACTGCTGGCAGACAGGGAATCCCTGGACACTAATTAGAAGCTGGAAGCACAGAGGCGCTGCGACCCGCGCCGCATTGACGGTGTTCTGTATTATGGCAGTCATGACCGCGATTCCGCCGTATAATTCCTATCGATCGTGTAGCAGACATGTGCAGGTGAGTTTTGTGACAGCTTCCCATAAATGGGTCACAATACAACACCCACCAGCCTGCAAGAGGGAGAGAGACGAGAGGGACGAGCGTTTACGGATCACCGCCTTCTGAAGACTCCCGACAACAAATGAAATCACAGGAGTTACTCACTTTCATTTAAAATCCACCTAGAACCCGCATTAACTACTTCAGTACTGAGGGATTTTTCCCCTTAAAGAGATTCTGTATTGTTAAAATCGCACAAAAGTAAACATACCAGTGTGTTAGGGGACATCTCCTATTACCCTCTGTCACAATTTCACCGCTCCCCGCCGCATTAAAAGTAGTCAAAAATAGTTTTAAAAAGTTTGTTTATAAACAAACAAAATGGCCACCAAAACAGGAAGTAGGTTGATGTACAATATGTCCACACATAGAAAATACATCCATACACAAGCAGGCTGTATACAGCCTTACTTCTGAATCTCAAGAGATCACTTGTGTGTGTTTACCTTCTGTCCCCAGCTTCTCTCATGCACTGAACATTACAGGCTTCCTGCAGACAGCTCTGCCTATGTCGTTAATTCCTCAGTATGTGACAGACCAGCTCCTTTCACAGCCTCCAGAGGAGGATTTTTATCCAGCTCTCTTCTATCACTGATAAGATAGCAGAGAAGCTGCTGGCTTATGTAAATAAAACACACACTGGAGTGTGCATAGAGGAACAGTTCAACACTGAAGAATTTGGCAGCCTTCCAGACACAGGCCGACAAGTCTGACAGGGGAAAGATACATTGATTTATTACAGAGATGGTTATAGTAGAAAGAGCTGCAGTAAGCCAGAACACATTAGAATAGGTTTAGGAACTTGTAGGATGGTAGAAAAAACGTTGTAATTTTTGTTACAGAGTCACTTTAAAGTAAATCTGAGATGGAGTAAAATAAAAAAATGTAAAACATTTAAAAAACTTTTAAAAAAATGTATACATACCTGGGGCTTCCTCCAGCCTGATTGCTCACTTGCCGCTGTCCTCTGCTGCCCGCAACCTCTGCAAATTGCCCCACAAAGTCCTCCAGTCCAGGGCATACCGCACATGCGTGGCCCGGCCACGTGCCCGTCCTTGGTCATGCTCCCGACTGGCCTCAACTGGATGACTTACCGGGGCCAGTTGCAGAGGCTGCTGACAGCGGAGGTTGGCGGCGAGGTACACTTCAAGGCCCAGCAAAATTTTTACCTTTCACCACTCCTTCAATTCATTTGTGTATAACTTTATTACTACTTATCACAGCGAAATTATCTATATCTTGTTTTTTTTCGCCACTAATTAGGCTTTCTTTGAGTGGTACATTTTGCTAAGAATTATTTTATTCTAAATGCATTTTAATGGGAAAAATAAGAAAAAAATGAAAAAAAAATCATTTTTTTCTCAGTTTTCGCCCATTATAGTAAAATAATACATGCTACCATAGTTAAAACCACACATTGTATTTGCTAATTTGTCCTGATTATTGTAACATTTAAAATATTTCCCTCGTACAAGGTATGGCGCGAATATTTTATTTGGAAATAAAGGTGCATTTTTTTCAGTTTTGCGTCCATCACTATTTACAAACCCATATTTTCAAAATGCATCCATCTGAAAATGGCGCCTGCGAATAATGGCGCACGGTGTTGCCGCTAATCCTTATTGCTATTTAACGTTAAAGCCTTATTGTTATTTAACGTTAAAGCCTTATTGTTATTTAGCGTTAACACACAGAACCCTCTCTGTACCTATCCCTAACCCCTAAACCCCTCTGGTGGTGCCTAACCCTAACCACCCCCTGGTGGTGCCTAACCCTAACCACCCCCTGTTGGTGCCTAACCCTAAGACCCCCCTGGTGTTGCCTAACCCTAAGACCCCCCTGGTGTTGCCTAACCCTAAGATCCCCCTGGTGGTGCCTAACCCTAAGACTCCCCTGGTGGTGCCTAACCCTAAGACCCCCCTAGTGGTGCCTAACCTTAAGACCCCCCCAGTGGTGCCTAACCCTAACCTCGACAGTGTTACATGAAATCCATTCCCTGTTTTGCAGTTAAATAACATCTGCAGTTTGGCTTATGTAGGGAGCTATTGATAAATAACGTTAGTGTGTGCCACTATTGATAAATAACGTTAGTGTGTGCCACTATTGATAAATAACGTTAGTGTGTGCCACTATTGATAAATAACGTTAGTGTGTGCCACTATTGATAAATAACGTTAGTGTGTGCCACTATTGATAAATAACGTTAGTGTGTGCCACTATTGATAAATAACATTAGTGTGTGCCGTTTTTCTTCTTTTTTCCCTGTGCGCCATTATTATGCAGTACTAACGATAAATAGCGATAAGCGTATCTTTTTAATGCGGCGCCATTTTTATGCATAGGTGCTGTGCGCCATTATTCACTGATCCCTTTCAAAATGAACAATGATACCCTCTTGGCATACATATTAAAAAAAAGGTTCAGTCCCTAAGTTAACTATTTAAGTATTTTTTTTTTATTGTAATTTTTTTTTAATAAAACATTTTTATTTGGGTAATGGGATAGTGTGAGAGGTAAGGTGTTAATTTTAAATGTAAATGTGGGCCTTTTTATTAAAATAAATGTATGAAGGTGTGATTTTACAATTTGGCCACAAGATGTCCTGGCATGTTATTTCGCGTACTATAAGTACTCAAACAAGAAGTAATGTGTGGACGTGTTACTTTGGTAGTTACAATGATCTCGGCGTCTCATTGATGCCGGCCATCATTGACACGGGGACGACTTAGATTAATGAATGTGAACAGCGTTCCGTTTCATTCATCTCCCCTCTAAAGATGGGTGGCGAGAATGCGTTCAGGAGCGGTGACCATCTGCTTCAATAGACGATTATCTATGTCCCAGGGCAGAAACTGAAGTCCTACAGGTCGTAAATGTACCATCTGAAACCACTTACGTGGTTAAAGCCTAACTCCGGATAGGAATAGTCAGAAATTTCTGTTATCGCAACTCTGTAATTTTAGCCCAATCACAGAACCCGGAAGCATTGGACCAATGAGAGAATGCCAAATTTTACCGCAAAAATCAGATTGCTGTGTTAATTATAGACCAATCGCATGACTTGGATACTACCTAGTATTTTCTGAGTTTTCTGATAGGCTTCAAATTTCCAGAACAGAAATACCGCATTAATACAACTCTGTAATTTTAGCTTGATCACAGAATTCAGAAGCATTGGACCAATCAGAGAAGGCAGAGTCAACTCGGAAGTATTTGGCCAATCAGAGAATGCAAAAAAATGACCAAAAGAAAAAACACTACTCGGAAATTGGATTTCTGCGGAAATACTGCAATACTGCAACCTGGAAGCATTGGGCCAATCGGAGGACCCAGAGTCAAGTTGGATGTATTTAGCCAATCAGAGAATGCAAAAAATAACTAAAAAAAAAAAAAGACTTATTGGAAATTGGATATCGGACCTCAGAAATTTGCATAATCGGTAATCATCATTGATGGAAATCGCAATTTCCAGGGAATTGGAAATCGGCCTTTCCGACCTTCCCTAATAAACGCCGGAACTGCAGATAAAAACCGCATTCTAGAGCCAAGACAAAAAGACAAACTCAAACCTTACTGAGACTTGTGTCAGGAGCCTATAGGAACAGATGTCCTGCCGCCCTAGACTTCACCCTCCATGAACCTACAAACCCCCACCGAACACCCAGCTGTCACTTCTCCCTTACTTCTCTTGCCCTTCATAGGTAACTACAGGTGCCCCTTAGCATTAGCTAGCCAGAGGTATCCTCCGTATTAGGTAGCTAGAGGTGCCCCCAAGTATTAGGTACCTAGATGTGGTCAGTGGAATGCCGAGATCCAGGTGATTATTAACATCTCATTTAAATTCCGTTCTGGACTCTGCATAGGGAAGGAGGGAGAGATAGATGCACTTGGGGAGGGGAGGGAGCCGCTTTTCCATTATCAGGAGCCTGTAGGCACATGCCTACAGTGCCTTATGGTAAATCCAGCCTTGCTGTCCACAGTCCACAGGAACATCACTGGTAGCTCAGCCCAGCTAAGATCTGAGAATTTCCAGAACTTTTCTCGTTTTGTGTAGAAAGGTTTTTTATTCTTCTCTTTTTATTTCCAAAAACTTGAATTTCACAGAAGAACCTTCAGCTGCTCGGGGGCCACACAGCTGTGACATCAATTTCCTCTGCGTGATGGCTGAAGATACACAGCAATTCTCGACTTTGTACATCGGCGATGGTCGAGGCTACAGATGAAAAGAAGTCACAGCCACACATAGGAATGTTATGCGTGCGCGCTGGCGGGGAGGGGCGGGGGGAAATACGCTCTAGCGGCGCTCAGACCGGGGCGCAGTGCAAATCACAATTCCATTTCATTTCTTAAAATGATTTTAGGAGAGAGGCGAGGGCTGGCTGACCTCAGCTGTTATCAGAGCTCCGCTCATTTGACCTCCCGGTGCCTCCAGGCTTAAAAGCTTTCTTTCCATTCTATCTGTTGTATCTTATTTTTTCTCCCCTCTTTCTTTGTAATCTTTTAACGACTCGAGAGCTCATCAAAATGCAAATTCGCCAGCTGAATTGGAAAACGGAGGATGTGTCTCCGAGCTGCGGAAGATGAGGCAGGGGAATTATTTTAACAGATGAACCTGAGTTTAAAGTGAACCTGTGGTGGGCAGTTTACTCTGGCTCTTTCTACAAAAAAAGGAACGTCCTGGTTGTGGGAGCTTAGCTCCACCCCCTTTTTATACTGGAAGAACAACTGAAAAAGTTGAAAGCAGTAATGCAGCCGTTTAGGGCCAGTTTAAATTACAACGGTCCATTGGGGCAGATGACTTGGTACTTTAACCCTTTCAAATACTATGCCAGATTATTATTATTATTATTTATATAGCGCCAGCATCTTCTGTAGCGCTGTATATTGTATATATTGTCTTGTCGCTAACTGTCACTCACAGGGGCACACAATCTAATCCCTACCATAGTCATGTGTCTATAATGTGTAGCGTATGTATCGTAGTCTAGGGCCAATTTATGGGAAAGCCAATTAACTTATCTGTATGTTTTTGGGATATGGGAGAAATCCGGAGTGCCTGAAGGAAACCCACATTGACGTGGGGAGAACATACAACCTCCGTGCAGATGGTGCCCTGGCTGGGATTGAACCAGGGACCCAGCGCTGCAAGATGAGGGCACTAATCACTACAGCACCCTGCTGCCCAGACTATGTCCAATAGTGGCATTTTCCTCCATAGCCTCAATGTCGAACATAGTCCGACATAGGAAAACTGGCTGCCGCAAGATGGTGCTTTTGTTGGATAAAATCCGTAACAGCCTCAGCCCCTTCAGATCAAAGTGTAGGACTAAAGGGGCCCATACACTGGTCGATTTTAGCCATTGATCGCTGGCCGATTCGACCGTTTTGATCGATGCAGCAGAAAGCATGATCGATCGGCAGATCGATCGATTTCTGGACGATTTTGATCGATTTCATCGTTCGGTCCGGACAGAAAATCTGGGTCGATCGGCTGCTGGCAGCCGATCAATGGCCCATAGGGTTGCATTGGATAAATTGGTGCAACACTGCATTTCCATCGAATTTCAATCGATTTCATTCTGAAATCTATTGAAATTCGATTCCTACACATCAGATACATTCCTGTCAGATTCAACCTGATAGATATCTGACATAAATCTATCTGATGGTCGAATCTGCTGCAAATCAATAAGTGTATGGGCACTTTAATTTTAGAACTTGGGCACTAATCATTACTTGGGCGAATTTGGGCTGTTCAGTAGAGGCACCATTGCCAGAACTAGTATGGCACTGTGTAACCCTATATGGACAAAGTCCGACATTTTAATCCCCATGCAGCACAATAACGAAATTACACTGCTGCGCATGAAAGCTGCTAAAGCTACAGTGCCTATATGGGGGCCCCCATCTTGTCTGTCCCTGTAAGTAAGTACACATGGTGATTTTGTGCGTACTTGGTCACCACAATATATGCCAGGAGATGTAAGCGCCTTACTTAACTACATCCTCCAGCATGCATTGCGGCAGCTTAAGATGCACGATATCACCGCAGGCACTTTGAGTTGTGGTACAGGGACAGGCTCGATGGAAGCCCACATGTAGATAGGAGGAGGGGTCCTTTAATAGCTTTATTTAATGAATATTTGAGGTGATCTCTCCTGTACAAATGCACCCAGGGCGAGGGTGTAAAAATTGTGCCCCCTTCCCCATGGACTCATGAATGTTATTTGCAATGCAGTATTTAGCCCCCATTATAGGTGGCCAGGAATAGGTGCCCCAGTATAGGTAGCCAGGAATAGGTGCCTCCAGTATAAGTAGCCAGGCATAGGTGCCCCCCAGTATAGGTAGCCAGGAATAGGTGCCCCCAGTATAGGTTATCCAGGCATATGTGCCCCCAGTATAGGTAGCCAGGCATTTGTGCCCCCAGTATAGGTAGCCAGGCATATGTGCCCCCAGTATAGGTGCCCCCATTTATATTGTGCTTTTCTCCTGGCGGACTCAAACCACCAGAGTTGCAGCCACTAGGACGTGCTCTATAGGCAGTAGCAGTGTTAGGGAGTCTTGCCCAAGGTCTCCTACTGAATAGGTGCTGGCTTACTGAACAGGAAGAGCCAAGATTCGAACCCTGGTCTCCTGTATCAGAGACAGATTCCTTAACCATTACACCATCCAGCCACTTACTTAGTTAGGCATAAGTGCCCCCAATATAGGTTAGCAAAGTATAAGTGCCCTCAATGGGCTTGATTTACAAAACGGTGCTAACTTTAGCACTGGCCCTTAGCACGTCTAAACTCAGTTTAAATGTGAGTAGTAGTGATCATGCGCAAAGTATCGCGTGCAAGGTTTTGCGCGCGCACTGCACAGAGCGCAGGGCGCTCCGCACGAAGTGCCCACTAAAGCTTATGGGACTTAGCGCGCGCATAGGACTTTGCGAGAGCAAAACTTTGCGTGCGCAAAACTTTGCGCGCGGTACTTAGTGCACGATCTGATTGAGAAAACCGGTGCTAACCTACTTAGCACCCTGGTTATCACGTCTAAAGACTTTAGACGTGCTAAGTAGGTTAGCACCGCATAGTAAATCAAGCCCAATATAGGTTAGCTAGGTATAGGTGACCTCAGTATAGGTGATGGAGAGGGAAGCCGTGGCCACATTGGGACTCAGCTGTGGGAAGGTTGGGGCCCGACTAATTCCCTTCCTCTCTCTCCCCGGGGCCCCCTCAGTGTTCCCCCCTCCACTGCAAAGTAACTGTGGCGAAATACTCTGTAGAACAGGGTACTTTCTCCTGATTAGCAGGAAGTAGTGAGAGTATATGAGCTCCAGACAGAAGAGAGCGGATCAGCGATTGGAGCGGGGAGGTGAGTTGTTTTACGGAGCTGACTCCAGGCAGATATGGGCAGCAGTCCTCGTGCCCTTCACTCCCCGTTCACCGCCGTCCTCCCCTGTTCCTGAGAAAAAAAACTCCAGAAGTTTGTCCAATCATGGCTAAGTGGCGCACAACTACGTAAGAACTAGCCCAGTGTTGTGTGTCTGGATCGCATTCCCATGGCCGGGAGCACTCTTCGCATGCACACTACGAGTCTTGCGGGGGCTATCACTTGGGAACGGAAGGGGACAGCCATAAATGGGGGGAACGAAGGACAGGAAGACTCAGTTTGTAAAGGGGAGTTCACCTCGGCTATACTTACAACTCAGGATCAGTGATGCTTGCGAATTTTCACCGAAGTCATTTTTCGCACCGAAAATGGTATTTTCAATTTCTAGAAATTTTCTTTATTTTTACAGTGGAAGCGCAAAAAAGCATTTATTTTAGCACGAAAAATTGAAAAAAAAAAAAACCACGAATGTATAAAATGATTTTTGGTGGCATTTTTGTTAAAAAGTTGAATTTAACCCCCCTAGCGGTATAATTCTTTCTGGATTTTTTTTTAACCCTTTCTGACCCTAAAATCTGGAAAAAAATCATGCTGCCAGGGAGATCTGCAGCAGTTCTGCAAACAGTCACCTCCCTGGCTCCAGCGCTGCAGTTTTACCTCCATCCTCCGGGCGGAGCTGCAACTCTAAAGTGAGATTGACGACAGCCAGCGATCTCACCAGTAGGAAGCAAAGCCCCGGAGGAGAGGAAGAAGAATGGCGGCCGATGTCCGGATACCCCGGGAGGTATGTAAAACCGCCCGCTGCACGCTATACTCTGCACAGACCTCCCGGCGGCTACCCCGAGCAGAGGTCGGGATTACCGCTCTTAGCTGGGGTTTTCCACCCCAACCCTAGCTCTGGATTACCGCCAAAGAGGTTAACATTATTTTTGGGAAAAATAATGCAAAAAGAATATTTTTGCTCATCACTGCCCAGGAGCACCCACATGCTCAGTTTACTTCTTACCCATGTGAGTAGTTGTACAATCACAAGACTTAAGCAAAAGATTTTTTAAAGTTGAAAAAATAAGTTGCAAAAGTAAAACTTATTATTTAAGCCTATCAGCATTAAAATTTCCCTTCGCTCCATTCAGGGTTTACTTGGTCTTTAAACACAGCTGAAAGCATTTTAGGGGGTGTTTGGTGAATTGCACGCTACGTCTCACACAAACACGCCGCCTTTTATTGCTAAGAATGTATCCTAACACCTATATTTAGGAAAGTGGATCCAGAAATTACGTCTAAAGCCGGCGTGATTGTTTCCTTTGAAGTGATCGTCTCTCTAACTGGTATAAAAAAATAAAGAGGCATTGAAACATCTCTCGAGGGACCCAACAATCAAAACCAGTCATTGAGCTCTCTTGAAATTTAAACATACCAAAAAAAAAAGAGGAAAAGTTTAATGTTCTTTTGAAAAAGTGTATATTCATGATGATGATTTAATCAGCCGATTGACAAGTAAGAATCAATTGGGACAGGAAAACGAGTGCGAGGAACGATTAGGCACTCCCCTTTTTTTGATTAATGCATTTGTTTAGTAACGGAATCGCTCTCTCGGATGCTAAGGATGAAAAAAAAAGTGCTTAAAATTGCAAATAGTTTTCGGGCAGAAAAATTATTTTACTCGTCTGTCACTAGAAAAAAAAAAAATCACAACTTTAAGTAGACTATCGAGAGCAGATGCGCTGACAATGAATATGGAAATTTGTCATTTCGGCGTGGATTTATTAAGGGTCCTTGAGTGACACTTAACTGGGAAAACTTTAACCTAATTCCATGTCCTGTCAATCTGGGTTACGGGAACGCGGCCAGCCGGAGACAAGTGAAGGAGGCGACTGTCTTTCAGATTTAAATATATCAAAATTTCCAACAGGCGAGGTGGAATTTAACTCTCCTGTTCATAAAAAGCAGTTGGAAAAACTGACACCTTGGGGTGACATAAAATAATAATGGAGTTTTGCATTCCAGAGGGGGGCGGGGTGCGTACATCAAATAAAGGCACCAGGAAATTTGGACGCCAAGTAACGCCGATAGTAAAATAATGGTATTAAATGCCAATATTTTACTATAAAGTGTAAAATGTCAGTATTAAATAGCGTTATTTTACTGTAGCTAAACCAAAACCTACTTTCTCTCCTGACGCTTAACCCTAACCACACTCCCCCCCCCCCCCCCCGCACAAGCTACCTACCTAACACTTAAAGAGAATCTGTATTGTTAAAATCACACAAAAGTAAACATACCAGTGCGTTAGGGGACATCTCCTATTACCCTCTGACACAATTTCGCCGCTCCCCGCCGCATTAAAAGTGGTTAAAAACAGTTTTAAAAAGTTTGTTTATAAACAAACAAAATGGCCACCAAAACAGGAAGTAGGTTGATGTACAGTATGTCCACACATAGAAAATACATTCATACACAAGCAAGCTGTATACACCCTTCCTTTTGAATCTCAAGAGATCATTTGTGTGTTTCTTTCCCCCTGTTCTCATGCACTGAAGTTTCAGGCTGCTTGTTTCTTCCTGCAAACAGCTTTGCCCTTGTCTGTAATTCTTCAGTATGTGAAAGCCCAGCCAGCTCAGAGGACGATTTATCCAGCTTGTAAAAGATAAGATAGAAGAGAGAAGCTGCTCTAATCCTAAATAATACACAGGCAGTGTGCATAGAGGGGCCTGGAAGGGGGAGTTCATAGCAGAACCACAACACTGAAGAACTTGGCAGCCTTCCAGACACAGGCCGACAAGTCTGACAGGGGAAAGATACATTGATTTATTACAGAGACAGTGATAGTATAAAGTGCTGCAGTAAGCCAGAACACATTAGAATAGCTTTTTGAACTTGTAGGATGATAAAAAACAGGATGCAATTTTTGTTACGGAGTCTCTTTAACCCTTACTCCCAAATACACACACACACACACACACACACACACACACACACACACACACACACACACACACAAACTACCTACCTAACGTCCACATCCCCATCGCCACCACTGAACCCCAAATTCTCTGGCGCCGTACACGTCTTGAGCTGAAATTTGGGTGCCCGATATTTATTGGTCACCCAAATGTCCTCTCCAGGCCCTGAATACCACTAAAATACTTTGGCACCTATGGCAGGGCCAAATTAGTCCACTTGCCACATGCACCCACATTTACTGCTTCGAGGAGGGGACTGGTCTAGGGGTGAGTTTGGCTTTCACATAGATCTTCAGGAACTGGAATTGGAGATATTGAAAGTGGGCCATTGAGGCCCACAGGAGTGAAGGTTTTGGAAGCTACCTGATCCGTTAGCCCCCCCCCCCCCCCCCCCCCCGATCAGGTAGCCTCGTTTTTTTTTTTTAATTTCATGAGCCCACCTCAGGCTCTCTTTAAGCTTTGGAGTGTGGATCATCCTGTGCTGAAACTGCTTCTGAGTAAATAGCTCAATTTAATGTATTTATCCTCAGAACTTCTCCTTTTCTTCTCTTCAGTAATAAGAACCAGAAGCAGGAAATTTGGGCACCCACTAGCACCAGCATTCTGGCCGCTGCCACTGGCGCTTATAGAAATATCAACATTGAGCCATAATTTGGGCACCCAATAAATAGCGGGAGTTGGCATTACGAACCCAAATTATGGCTCAATGCCGATATTTCTTTAAACGCCTATGACAGGGCTTATAGTTTTTTTTTTCGGGTGGCGGAGTTTGGCGGTAGTGTGTGCGGGGGGAGGGAATATTTAATATGCACCAGGTAGGTAGTGTGTGCGGGAGAAGGGGGCGTTAGGCCCCTTTTATACTAAATCAGTTGCTCTCAGTTACAACTGAAGGAAAACTGGTTTTCAAAGTAATGACCATGTTTTCTTGTGGCACAGTTCCCACTATATGCGTTTTAACTGAAATCTTTTTCCCAATGCACTGCTATGGAAAAAAAACATGTACCAATGTGTACTAATTCACGCTTATGCATACCAACGCATTAAGTGTAACCCTTAGAGTTAAGAGTCAGGCAGATAGTGGTGGTGGGGGATGGTTAGGGTTAGGCATAGCTCCCAACTGTCCCTCTTTCGGTGGGACAGTCCCTCTATGGGAGCCCTGTCCCTCTGTCCCTCTTTCCTCCTCATTCGTCCCTCTTTCAGGACTTTGTCCCTCTTTCTATGTAAATACTTATATTTCTCTACTAAAAAATGTGATTGACTATAAACTTTATTCCCATCCTTTAAATTGCTACATTACTCATTTTAAAATGTTAATATGAAGGAAAATGAACCAGGATAGAAAGGACCAGTGTGGTTTGTATTATAAAACAACATTTTTCTTATGAAATCTTTATGGTATCTGTGACTAGGGGTGTGACGGGGGCGTGATAAGGGGTGTGGCAGGGGCATGGCTTAAGTGTCCCTCTTTCTCATCCCAAAAAGTTGGGAGGTATGGGGTTAGGCGTTGGGGTTGGGCTCTGTGTAAGAGTAGGCTTAGGTTTATCCATACTAAAATATTTGTATTTAATATTGATATTTTACACTTTAAAAGTGAAATATAGGTATTAAATACCCATATTTTACTATAAGCATTACTGGGTGCCTAAAATTTTTGTCTTTTTTTTTGTATGTATGCATTAGAGCCACATATCCCTCCCACCTTTGTGCCATTCTTTGCCCTGATCTCGCTTACATATCCCTGCAACAGCACAATAGTGTTTGAAAACGTAACTTGGAATGTTGGCTGGTAGATGTCGGGCCCCTGGCATGGAGAAGGTTACAGCGGCGCGGGTTGCCCAGCCCCGTAGATGTGCTTTTAATGAGACCAGCTGTTCCAGAGAGGCGAAAAGAGTAGAAAGTGGAAGGTGGGGAATTAGTGCTGGAATCGCACGTAACGCGGCGGGCTTTTGAATGCCATTTGCAGCCTGGTTCTCATTCAGCACCGCTCTCCTTCTTCCTTGCCAGGACGACAAATCAGGCCCTTCGTTTGCGAAATTAGAAGCTGCTAATTCTCCACTTCATCTCCGTGAAACACGCAATTGGCTTGCTTGAAAGTCCAATTTATACAAAGGCGCTACTCGCCACCGACGTGCCTGCAGCCGCCTCTAAAACCTCTTTCGGCCGGCGCGGTGGGGGCCGCGGCAGCTGTGAATGTTATACATCCCTAATTGGTCGGGGATTGAGTTGTCCACTCCTGTGACATTTGCTAATGAAAGTGGCTCCGAGGGACGATCCGATATTACCAGGTGGCGTGAATACGGTGGCGCCGCTTTCATCTATGTTATTTTTATCACACGCGCACATCTTTTCTATAAATGTAAAGCGTATCACGGGAAAGTTCCCAGAGGTGAGGAGAGAGCGCCGAATCAAAGCCCAGAAAAATCACCGGCGCCACCGGGAGGAAATCCGTCATGACATTTGCCTTGAATGGGAGGCCGTAAATGAGCGTTGAATAAAAGGGAGAATGTCAGGATTTAAAGAGGAACTCCAGTGAACATTTTACTGTTGGCAGGTGATGTAGCTGCTGCATGGTTTTTGGCAGTTGGAAACAGCTGTAAACAGCTATTTCCCACAATGCAGCAAGGTTCCCAGACAGGAAACTGCCAAAAGTTTGAACTTTTCTTATGGGAGGGGTTTCTTGTGGGAGGGGTTTCATCATAATATCAGACATACAGCGCCCCCTGATGGTCTGTTTGTGAAAAGGAATAGATTTCTCATGTAAAGGGGGGTATCAGCTACTGATTGGGATAAAGCTCAATTTTTGGTCGGAGTTTCTCTTTAAAGAAACGATTTAGGAACTCTAATAATGGGTTCTGTTGACCTTATTTATTGAAAATGAACTTCAATGTGCAGAAGGGGAATGATTTTTTTTTTTTATTGTTACTGGTTAGTAGTATTAAAGAGACTCCGTAACAAAAATTGCATCCTGTTTTTTATCATCCTACAAGTTCCAAAAGCTATTCTAATGTGTTCTGGCTTACTGCAGCACGTTCTACTATCACCATCTCTGTAATAAATCAACTTATCTCTCTCTTGTCAGACTTGTCAGCCTGTGTCTGGAAGGCTGCCAAGTTCTTCAGTGTTGTGGTTCTGCTATGAACTCCCCCTTGCAGGCTCCTCTATGCACACTGCCTGTGTATTATTTAGATTAGGGCAGCTTCTCTCTTCTCTCTTATCTTTTACAAGCTGGATAAATCGTCCTCTGAGCTGGCTGGGCTTTCACACACTGAAGAATTACAGACAAGGGCAAAGCTGTTTGCAGGAAGAAACGAGCAGCCTGAAACTTCAGTGCATGAGAGCAGAAGGGGGAAAGAAACACACAATGATCTCTTGAGATTCAAAAGGAAGGGTGTATACAGCCTGCTTGTGTATGGATGTATTTTCTATGTGTGGACATACTGTACATCAACCTACTTCCTGTTTTGGTGGCCATTTTGTTTGTTTATAAACAAACTTTTTAAAACTGTTTGTAACCACTTTTAATGCGGCGGGGAGCGGCGAAATTGTGACAGAGGGTAATAGGAGATGTCCCCTAACGCACTGGTATGTTTACTTTTGTGCGATTTTAACAATACAGATTCTCTTTAAGGCTGTGTGCATTCATTGTTGATACTGGGGGCTTGATTCACAAAGCCGTGATAACTCTTTTCACGGTTGTGCTAGCGTTTTGCATACGCCATTTTCGCGCAAAACTTAGCGTTTTCGCACACAAAAACAATTTTTCGCACTCAAATTTACATGAAAAAGCGCGACCGTGATAAGTGTTATCACGTCTTTGTGAATCAAGCCCAAGATGTCTCACTAGATGGATTTGCATGCATGAAATAGAGACGCAACAGTGTCTAATGATAAATACCGTTGTGAATAGAGATGAGCGTAATGACTTAATTACGATTTCGCGAAATTTTGCGTAATTAGTGTAATTACGATTATGGCCGTAAGTACATAATCGTAATGAAGAAGGATTTCGCGAAATTCTGCGTAAGCGTAATTTTAGCGTAATTTTTGCATTACAGTGGGTATCGTGAAATTACGTTTGCCTTGCATGCAACCGTTTGTAAGCGTAGTTACATAACGTAATTTCGCAATAGTTCATATTACTGTAAGCGTTAATTTTCGCGTAGTTTTCGCGTTACGGAATGCTGTTGTTTTTCGAGACAAGTTGTACTGTCTACATGTGCTATTTCGCATATAAAATTCGCCATGTAGTGATATTTCGCATCAAAATTCGCCATGCAGACGAAAACGCGAAAAAAATAAGCTAAATTTCGCGAAAATTAAGCCAACCCTTTGGTGCAAATTAGCGAGCAACCCTGCTAACAAGTAATTACGAAATTCGCGAACTTACGAAGAAATGCAAAATTACGTTATGGTTTAAAGCAAAATTACGTTATGAACGAAACGCGAAATTACGCGTTGAAAATTATGCTTACGGTATTTTCAATTACGATTTTAATGGCAATTACGCTACCATAATTTCGCATCGTAATAGCAAATTTTGCATGCGTAATTATAGTAACACGAAATTTCGAAAATTTCGGCTCAACACTAGTTGTGAATTGGGTGCCAAATAAAACCAAAAAAATGTTCACAGTGGTAATGACTATAGTAAAACATTGGCAAATGTTACCAACCTAACTCTACTCTCACACAGAACCCTCCCCCCTGCTATGCCTAACCCTAAGACCCCCAATTTCTGACACCTAACCCTAAAACCTCCCTTCCTAACGCCTAACCCTAAAACCCCTCTTCCAGGCACCTAACCCTAAGTCCCCCTTCCTGATGCCTAACCCTAAACCCCGCTTCCTAATGCCTAACCCTAAAACCTCTCTTCCAGGCACCTAACCCTAAGTCCCCCTTCCTGATGCCTAACCCTAAACCCCGCTTCCTAATGCCTAACCCTAAAACCCCTCTTCCAGGCACCTAACCCTAAGTCCCCCTTCCTGATGCCTAACCCTAAACCCCGCTTCCTGACGCCTAACACTAAACCCCCTATCTGACACCTAACCCTAAAACCCCCTTCCTGATGCCTAACCCTAAAACCACCCTTTCTGACGCCTAACCCTAACCCCCCCACTTCCTGAAGCCTAACCTTAAAACTCCCCCTTCCTGACACCTAACTCTAAAACCCCCTTGCTAACCATACTACTTTCAAAATGATAAATTTAAAAACGATAATTTTCAAAAACTAAAAATAATTCAAAAACTTTAACTTACTAATTTTTAAAATGATAAAAATTTCAAAAACTATAATGTTCTTATGTTCTCAAAACAATAAAAATTCCTAAAAGCTATAAAGTTATAATTTTGAAAATGAATTTATTGATGCCCAATAGCCAATATTTGCTGCTGCTTTATAAATTAATAATAATAATAATAATAATTTACATTAGCGCCTATTGCGCCCGTTAGTCGGGGGGTGGGAACATTTCCTGCTTGCATGGATTTAGGTTTGATATTAAAGAAAACCTGTGACTTAAAAAAAATGAAAAGTCAGATGTTTGCTTCTGTAGAGAGGGGAGGCTCTGGATCCTCCACAAGCTTCTCACATTTTACTGCAGATCATTGTTTCTCGTTGGGACCCTCTGAAAGTTCATAGTCAAGCTTCTGTAAGTGAACATTGTACAGCCACACTGCGCAGGCGCCCTGACGGCTCGTGACTGTTCAGTAGCATGGAGGAGCTCATGCTTGTCCAAAAAAGTCACGCCCTCTGGACATCTGTGCAGGTGTGAGACCTTTGTACCTGTGCAATGCAGCCGCACTCTATCGGCAAGCCCTCGTTGAGGAGGTTTGAGAGGTCCCGGCACTGAAGAGGCAAGATGAAGGGGGATGAAGGAAGCCTCTGGACTATCCTGAGGTTTTCCTCTACTGAGGTGAATTTCTATTTGTGGCCTTTTCTTCACTACAGGTTCATGTTAACCTCTTCCCGACCACCTAACACTGATAGGTGTCAGGAAGGTGGCACACCCAGGACTGCATTCACACCTAAAGGCTAGTGTTGGGCGAACAGTGTTCGCCACTGTTCGGGTTCTGCAGAACATCACCCTGTTCGGGTGATGTTCGAGTTCGGCCGAACACCTAATGGTGTTCGGCCAAACCGTTCGGCCACATGGCCGAACTAAGAGCGCATGGCCGAACGTTCCCCGAACGTTCGGCTAGCGCTGTGATTGGCCGAACGGGTCACGTGGTTCGGACCCGAACGCGCTCTGATTGGCCGAACTGTCACGTGGTTCGGGTAAATAAATACCCGAACCACGTCATATCTCCGCCATTTGTCTGTGGGTTTAGCTTTGGGTAGGCAGGCAGGGTAGTTCGCGCTCCAACCACGCTAGCCAGGGTCCCCCCTGTCATTGTGTCGCTGCTGGGAATAGTAGTACACCGCTCGCTCAGCATTCTGTTTACTGCCACTCTGTGTACCTCGCTCAGCCACACTATATAGCATTCTGTTTACTGTTCTGTGTCTGCTGGGAATAGTAGTACACCGCTCGCTCAGCCACACTATATAGCATTCTGTTTACTGTTCTGTGTCTGCTGGGAATAGTAGTACACCGCTCGCTCAGCCACACTATATAGCATTCTGTTTACTGCCACTCTGTGTACCTCGCTCAGCCACATTATATAGCATTCTGTTTACTGTTCTGTGTCTGCTGGGAATAGTGGTACACCGCTCGCTCAGCCACACTATATAGCATTCTGTTTACTGTTCTGTGTCTGCTGGGAATAGTAGTACACCGCTCGCTCAGCCACACTATATAGCATTCTGTTTACTGCCACTCTGTGTACCTCGCTCAGCCACATTATATAGCATTCTGTTTACTGTTCTGTGTCTGCTGGGAATAGTGGTACACCGCTCGCTCAGCCACACTATATAGCATTCTGTTTACTGTTCTGTGTCTGCTGGGAATAGTAGTACACCGCTCGCTCAGCCACACTATATAGCATTCTGTTTACTGTTCTGTGTCTGCTGGGAATAGTAGTACACCGCTCGCTCAGCCACACTATATAGCATTCTGTTTACTGCCACTCTGTGTACCTCGCTCAGCCACATTATATAGCATTCTGTTTACTGTTCTGTGTCTGCTGGGAATAGTGGTACACCGCTCGCTCAGCCACACTATATAGCATTCTGTTTACTGTTCTGTGTCTGCTGGGAATAGTAGTACACCGCTCGCTTAGCCACACTATATAGCATTCTGTTTACTGTTCTGTGTCTGCTGGGAATAGTAGTACACCGCTCGCTCAGCCACACTATATAGCATTCTGTTTACTGCCACTCTGTGTACCTCGCTCAGCCACATTATATAGCATTCTGTTTACTGTTCTGTGTCTGCTGGGAATAGTGGTACACCGCTCGCTCAGCCACACTATATAGCATTCTGTTTACTGTTCTGTGTCTGCTGGGAATAGTAGTACACCGCTCGCTCAGCCACACTATATAGCATTCTGTTTACTGTTCTGTGTCTGCTGGGAATAGTAGTACACCGCTCGCTCAGCCACACTATATAGCATTCTGTTTACTGTTCTGTGTCTGCTGGGAATAGTAGTACACCGCTCGCTCAGCCACACTATATAGCATTCTGTTTACTGCCACTCTGTGTACCTCGCTCAGCCACATTATATAGCATTCTGTTTACTGTTCTGTGTCTGCTGGGAATAGTGGTACACCGCTCGCTCAGCCACACTATATAGCATTCTGTTTACTGTTCTGTGTCTGCTGGGAATAGTAGTACACCGCTCGCTCAGCCACACTATATAGCATTCTGTTTACTGTTCTGTGTCTGCTGGGAATAGTAGTACACCGCTCGCTCAGCCACACTATATAGCATTCTGTTTACTGCCACTCTGTGTACCTCGCTCAGCCACATTATATAGCATTCTGTTTACTGTTCTGTGTCTGCTGGGAATAGTGGTACACCGCTCGCTCAGCCACACTATATAGCATTCTGTTTACTGTTCTGTGTCTGCTGGGAATAGTAGTACACCGCTCGCTCAGCCACACTATATAGCATTCTGTTTACTGCCACTCTGTGTACCTCGCTCAGCCACATTATATAGCATTCTGTTTACTGTTCTGTGTCTGCTGGGAATAGTGGTACACCGCTCGCTCAGCCACACTATATAGCATTCTGTTTACTGTTCTGTGTCTGCTGGGAATAGTAGTACACCGCTCGCTCAGCCACACTATATAGCATTCTGTTTACTGTTCTGTGTCTGCTGGGAATAGTAGTACACCGCTCGCTCAGCCACACTATATAGCATTCTGTTTACTGCCACTCTGTGTACCTCGCTCAGCCACATTATATAGCATTCTGTTTACTGTTCTGTGTCTGCTGGGAATAGTGGTACACCGCTCGCTCAGCCACACTATATAGCATTCTGTTTACTGTTCTGTGTCTGCTGGGAATAGTAGTACACCGCTCGCTTAGCCACACTATATAGCATTCTGTTTACTGTTCTGTGTCTGCTGGGAATAGTAGTACACCGCTCGCTCAGCCACACTATATAGCATTCTGTTTACTGCCACTCTGTGTACCTCGCTCAGCCACATTATATAGCATTCTGTTTACTGTTCTGTGTCTGCTGGGAATAGTGGTACACCGCTCGCTCAGCCACACTATATAGCATTCTGTTTACTGTTCTGTGTCTGCTGGGAATAGTAGTACACCGCTCGCTCAGCCACACTATATAGCATTCTGTTTACTGTTCTGTGTCTGCTGGGAATAGTAGTACACCGCTCGCTCAGCCACACTATATAGCATTCTGTTTACTGTTCTGTGTCTGCTGGGAATAGTAGTACACCGCTCGCTCAGCCACACTATATAGCATTCTGTTTACTGCCACTCTGTGTACCTCGCTCAGCCACATTATATAGCATTCTGTTTACTGTTCTGTGTCTGCTGGGAATAGTGGTACACCGCTCGCTCAGCCACACTATATAGCATTCTGTTTACTGTTCTGTGTCTGCTGGGAATAGTAGTACACCGCTCGCTCAGCCACACTATATAGCATTCTGTTTACTGTTCTGTGTCTGCTGGGAATAGTAGTACACCGCTCGCTCAGCCACACTATATAGCATTCTGTTTACTGCCACTCTGTGTACCTCGCTCAGCCACATTATATAGCATTCTGTTTACTGTTCTGTGTCTGCTGGGAATAGTGGTACACCGCTCGCTCAGCCACACTATATAGCATTCTGTTTACTGTTCTGTGTCTGCTGGGAATAGTAGTACACCGCTCGCTCAGCCACACTATATAGCATTCTGTTTACTGTTCTGTGTCTGCTGGGAATAGTAGTACACCGCTCGCTCAGCCACACTATATAGCATTCTGTTTACTGCCACTCTGTGTACCTCGCTCAGCCACATTATATAGCATTCTCTTTACTGTTCTGTGTCTGCTGGGAATAGTGGTACACCGCTCGCTCAGCCACACTATATAGCATTCTGTTTACTGTTCTGTGTCTGCTGGGAATAGTGGTACACCGCTCGCTCAGCCACACTATATAGCATTCTGTTTACTGTTCTGTGTCTGCTGGGAATAGTAGTACACCGCTCACCCGCCACTGTATAGCATTGTGCTCTGTGTCGCTGCTGGGAATAGTGGTACACCGCTCACCCGTCACTGTATAGCATTGTGCTCTGTGTCGCTGCTGGGAATAGTGGTACTGTATAGCATTTCTGTACTGCCACTGTACTGCTGCCAGTCAGCGTGTACTGTAAGGTTAAGTGAAATGAGGAAGAAATCCGGTGAAAGAGGGAGGGGCAAGGGAAGAGGTGTTTCCCCTGACGGTTCACGTACAGGCCACAGGGGAGCACCCAAGAAAACCCACTCAATACCGCCCATGTTGTCCAGGACAACAACCCTAACAAATCCAAAAGAACAGGACCAGATAATTACTTGGATGACCTCTCAAGCGTCCAGCAGTGGGTTAAGCAGCACCAGCACATCACGCACGAGGTCCGAGTCCTCAGCCAGTTACAAGGAGCCAGTGGGCACAAAGCTGACACAACCGGCAGCGACACCACGCACACAACTGCCATATAACCAGTCCGATGAATTACCTCAGGACACAATGGGGGATTCGCAGGAGCTATTCCCAGCCCAACAAACTTCCACCTTTCAAAGGTCAATGGAGGAACAGCCAGAAATGTTGTGCCTGGATTCACAACCGTTAACTGTGGGAAATGCACCGCGCACTGAAATACAAGGCGAGTCCGAGGAGGACTCGGAAACCCAAATCCCAGAGCAAGTTGGGCAGGAGGGGTTGCAATTGCAGGAGGTCGGCTGACAAGATCTGGAAGACGACGTTGGAGTGTGCTGCGCAGAGGTTGTTGTGGGGAGCTCTACTCCACGGCGGCGGCCCCCCACAATGACATATGACGAGTTTGAGGAGATGGAAGAGGAGGGTATGGACAATGTGGACAGAGACCCAGATTTTGTTTGTGAACGAGAACATCGCCGTCGTAGCAGCAGCACAGATGAGTCTGTTGAAGAACCCACTGCTGCACGAGTTCGCCTTGTGCCACAAGGTAGGCGGCGCGCAATTTCAGGCACCACAAGCGTGGAAGTTCAAGTGAGAGGCAAAAGAGGAGCAAACAGAAATCGCCAGCAAGGAGGCAGGTGCTCCAAAGTCTGGGCTTTCTTTGAAGACTGCACTGAGGATGTTACCATGGCGATTTGCAAGGTGTGCAAGACCCGCCTGAGCAGGGGGAAAAGTATTAACAACCTCTCCACCACCAGCATGAGCCGTCACATGCTATCCAAACATCCCACTCTGTGGGCAAACGCGTCAGGACAGGGTACCAGCAACAACACTGCCTCCCTTGGGTTCACCAGACTCACCACCAGACCCGCCTCAGCAGCAGCAGTAGCCCAGCCATTGCGTGGTTCACAACATTCACAAACATCAGACGACGCTGACACTGTCACTTTCCGGAGTAGTGCTCTTGAGGTCTCCCAGTGTTCATCAAACACAACAGCCAACAGCCCTTCCGTGTGCAGCGCTACGGTTCAGTTGTCTGTGTCGGAGATGTTTGAGCGCAAGAGGAAATTGCCAGCAAATGACCCCCGGGCCGTGGCAGTAACAGCCAGCATAGCCAAGCTTCTGGCCTGCGAAATGCTGCCATATCGAGTGGTGGAGACAAACAGCTTCAAGGGCATGATGTCAGTGGCCATCCCACGTTACGTGGTTCCCAGCCGCTACCACTTTGCGCGCTCTGCAGTGCCTGAGTTGCATGAGCACGTGGTCAGCAAAATAACCCGAAGCTTGAAGAATGCCGTTGCCTGCAAGGTTCACCTCACCACTGACACCTGGACGAGTGCGTTCGGCCAGGGTCGATACATCTCCCTTACCGCGCACTGGGTGAACCTTGTGGAGCCTGGCAGCGATTCCTCACCTGCTACGGCGCGGGTGTTGCCCACGCCGCAAACAGCTGCACCGCGGTCCTCCCACTGGATAACAACAGCAGCCAGCAGCTACCTCTCTGACTCCTTCTCCTCCAACGCATCTCAAAACTGTACCTCATCCGGAAACGCTAACCCAGCAGCAGTAGGATCGTGGAAGCAGTGCAGCACAGCTGTTGGCATGCGTCAGCAAGCGTTGCTGAAGCTGATCTGCCTTGGGGATAAGCAGCACACAGGGGAGGAAATTTGGAGGGGAATAAAGGAACAGACGGATTTGTGGCTGGCACCGCTGGACCTGAAACCGGGCATGGTTGTGTGTGATAATGGGAGTAATCTCATTCGCGCTTTAAGGTTGGCTAAGCTGACACACATACCTTGCCTGGCGCACGTGATGAACCTAGTAGTTCAGCGGTTCCTGAGGACATACCCAGGCGTGGCCGATCTTCTGTTGAAGGTGCGTCGAGTGGCCAAACATTGTAGAAATTCCAGTACTGCTTCGGGGGCACTCGCCAAGATGCAGGAGCGCTTCAATCTCCCCCACCATCGCTTGCTGTGTGATGTCCCTACGCGCTGGAATTCTACGCTGCACATGCTAGCCCGCTTTTGCGAGCAGAAGAGTGCAGTGGTCCAGTACATGACGGCGCAGTACCGAGGCGCATCCGGCCAGCTGCCAAGCTTCTGTGGATCCGATTGGGTCAACATGTTGGACCTCTGCCAAGTCCTCCAAAATTTTGAGCAATCCACATTGCTTGTGAGCAGTGACAACTCTTCAGTCAGCATTACCATACCACTGCTGTGTTTACTGAAGAGGTTGATGTTAAAAATCAAGGAAACAGCTGTCATGATGCAACTGGGGGAATCTGAAGGAGAAAACGATCAGCGTGATGGTACCAACATCAGGCCATCCGCCTCAGGGAACGCTGGCCCCAGCAGCTATGACGAAGAAGAGGAGGAGGAACAGCTGGAGTTGGAGCAGGAATTTCATGCCACCACTGACGAGGGCCAGAGCGGTGCACGTTGGACTTCCACAATTCAACGCGAATGGTCAGCAGAAGCAGACCAGGAGGAAGGTGACGACTATGATGCATCACAACAACTATCACAACGCTCACAAGAGGATGATGAGGATTCTGGTAGGACTCTGGCACACATGGCTCAATTCATGCTAGACTGCATTGAACGTGACCCACGCATTGTGCGCATTCTGGACAACACCAATTACTGGGTTTATACCCTTCTGGATCCACGGTACAAACACAATGTTCCAAAACTGCTTGAAGAAAGAGTCAGACAGGTCAAAATGGAAGAATACCAGCAGGCCCTTGTGGAGACTTTAGAGAGGAGATTGACATCCTCCCCCTCCTCTAGCCAGTTGTACGCAGACAGACTGACTTCCGCAAACCCAGGACGACCAGGAGGGCAGCAAACAACGCAAGCCGCAGCTAGTACCCAAAAGGGAATGGTATCGGCAGTGTCCTTGGAGTGGGAAAACTTTCTGACACCCATGCAGCAGCAGCCCACTGAACAGCAAGCGTGCAGATCCACCTCCAACACCGATCGCCTGGAGAAGATGGTCAAGGACTACATGTCAGATGACGTAGCTGTGTCGAACAATCCATCTGCACCCTTCAACTATTGGGTATCGAAGCTAGACACCTGGCACGAACTGGCAATGTACGCAATAGAGGTGCTGGCTTGCCCGGCAGCCAGCGTTATGTCGGAACGCTGTTTCAGTGCTGCCGGAGGCATCGTCACAGATCGGCGTATCCGCCTCTCCACAGAAAATGCAGACCGTCTGACTCAAATTAAAATGAATCAATCCTGGATTGGAAATGACTACGCAACACTCCAGGACCCCAACCAAGTAACATGACCAATGAACATCTGGGATGGTGTAGCGTTTCCGGTCCCTGTTTATTGAACCTCTCATCTGTATTACATTTATGACTGCATGGCGGCAAAAAGCATTGCTGCTATATCCGCACGCTTCTTGCCCTCATGCAAGGCCTGGGTTGTTGTGTCTTACAAAGCGTGGTCTTCTCCTCCTGCGCCTCCTCCTGTTCCATCACGTCTGCTGCTGCTGGGTTAGCGTTGCCGCGTGGTCCCTGTTTATTGAACCACTTATCTTTATTACATTTATGACTGCATGGCAGTACAAAGCATGCTATCCGCACGCTTCTTGCCCTCATGCAAGGCCTGGGTTGTTGTGTCTCACAAAGCGTGGCCTTCTCCTCCTGCGCCTCCTCCTGTTCCATCACGTCTGCTGCTGCTGGGTTAGCGTTGCCGCGTGGTCCCTGTTTATTGAACCACTTATCTTTATTACATTTATGACTGCATGGCGGTACAAAGCATGCTATCCGCACGCTTCTTGCCCTCATGCAAGGCCTGGGTTGTTGTGTCTCACAAAGCGTGGCCTTCTCCTCCTGCGCCTCCTCCTGTTCCATCACGTCTGCTGCTGCTGGGTTAGCGTTACCGGTCCCTTTTCCTGGAACCTCTTATATGTATTACATTTATGACTGCATGCCGAGAAAAAACATGTTACCTGTGCAAAGAAAACAGACATTTCCCGCATTTAAAAGACAGTTTTCCCTTTGAAACTTTAAAATCGATTTTCTCAAAAACTATAAGCTCTTTTTGCTAAATTTTTTTCCTCTTGTACCCACTCCCAAGGTGCACATACCCTGTAAATTTGGGGTATGTAGCATGTAAGGAGGCTTTACAAACCACAAAAGTTTGGGTCCCCATTGACTTCCATTATGTTCGGAGTTCGGGTCGAACACCCGAACATCGCGGCCATGTTCGGCCTGTTCGGCCCGAACCCGAACATCTAGATGTTCGCCCAACACTACTAAAGGCGTCAAGTCTTGGGGCGGGGTTTTCAGGGTATTGCGCGCGCCAATGTGTGCGCATCCACGCTTGAATGACGTCATCATCTCCGCTCCGTCATCAGTCTACCAGCGGTGATTGCCACTATTAGACTGTTAGGCAGCAAAACCACCATCTATTTACATCGTACAGTGCTGTGATCTGCGGCATCACTGTACTGGGGACAGCCCTGTCACTCGGCTGTCCCCTGGAGAGGCTCCGATTGCAATATCCTCTCATAGGCTGATGCCTATGAGAAGGGATCACCCTGATTGGCTGGCGGGGGGTGGGAGGGAGGGAAGTTATAAAAATTATTTAAAAATAGTGACATTTATTAAAAAAAAAAAAATAAATAAATAAACTAAGCCCTGCAGCAGCGATCAGATCCCACCAACAGAAAGATTTCTGTTGGTGGGCAGAAAAGGGGGTGGGGTTAATTTGTGTGCTAATTTGTATGGTTCTGCAGCGAGCTATTAAAGCTGCAGTGTGCTGAATTGCCTGGTCACTAGGGGGGTGTAAGTGGTTAAAGGGAACCTGAGATGAACAATGTCCCAGGTGGGCTTGCTCCAGCCCTCTTGAGGCCGCTTGGTCTGTACTGTGGTTGAGTCATTCTTCGTTGCGGATGCGTAGCCTAGCTACGCGCGCTCCCTCGTCAAGCTCCCATGGCCGAGAGCGATCTGCGCCTGCGCACAAGAGGAGTAGGGCCTTTCCGCTTGGGTTCCAGGGGAAATAGTCGAGCCCGATCGGATCCACTGGACTGCACAGGCATGTGCCTGAGTAGGATGGACCTGAGTCGAGCTCGACTGTTCCTGCCAGAGCCTGAGCGGAGAGGCCCAACTGCACATGTGCATTCTTCCCTCCCTCCCCCATCAAATAACTCCTATAAAGGCCTCAATTCTGGTAGCAATGTGAGGTAAATCTTTTTTTGTAGTTAAAATACCTCACGAGGTATTTACCTCTTTATATAGCAATTCTGAAAGATTTTTCTCAATTTCCGAACATGAGGTAAAACATGCAGTAAAACATGAGGTAAATGCATAAAGTGAGGTAAAACATGAGGTAAATGCATAAAGTGAGGTAAAACATGAGGTAAATGCATAAAGTGAGGTAAAACATGAGGTATTTCAGCGGCAAGCATGCAGTAAATAAATAATAAAAGTCTTTAATTGTCTTCCATAAGTTAGGATTTGGATTTGTCTTCCATAAGTTTGGAAGATTTTTTTTTCTTTTTTGAGGGAGGAAGGTGTATTTGATTATGTAGCAACCTATGAAAAGTATAATTATAGACATCCCATATTTAAAAAAAAAAATAAAAAAATCAGTAAATATTTGGAGTTTTATTTCCACGATTCTTTTCTATTACACAGCCTGAATAGGAACGACACTAACATAGCAATAGGAACTCCACAAAAAACTGCAAAATGCATACAAATTGACTTTACCTCCAGGTACAGGCAGGTCTTAAACTGATCGGTAAATTATGTGCTAACATGCCCCCTAATTTCCATGAGAATAACTATTTTTGGTAAATTACCTCATGAATTACCTCATGAGGTAAAACATGACTAAAACCTACCACAATTGCTAAATGTCATTACATCATGAGGTAAATTACTGCACATGAGGTAATTTGTTTGATAATCCTACCAGAATTGAGGCCAATGTCTTCTTTGATTGCCCATTTCCAATTCTGCGGAAGATCCGGTTTTCGCCAATGCTGATTTCTGTTTTAGAGATCCTCTACGTTTCCAATATTCTAAATTTGTTTTTTTAGCATCAGAGAAAGCAGCAAAGTTTTTTGGGGAAAACGGAGAAATGGAATTTTGTGATTGGTCTAAAATTATGAATGAGCTGTAAATCTGATTTTTGCGGAGAAATTTCTGCATTCTCTGATTGGTCCTAAAATTACAGAGTTGCGGTAAATTGGATTTCCGTGGAATTCTGAAATGCGGAAATATCAGTTCCGCACAATCCTCATGAGCATCCCTAGTTACTACCTATAACTGAGAAATCTCCAGATTGTTTTAAGCAAAGTTGGCCGTGTTCTTTTTTTTTTGTAATTTTTTTTTATGTGAGAAGCACTAACTACTTACACATTTGCCAAATAACGTCTTTATACCCTCTGATTCTCTGCCGGCAACCCCCAGGCATTACCATTCTAAACAGATCAGAGTTGCTTAACTACTTCCGTACCAGCAGTCTCTGGCCTCTTAAAGAGAACCAGAGATGAAGCACCCGCATGTATTTTGCCTTATAAATCAGTGGGAACATGACAGTAAACACCTAATCTGCTCTTTCATTGTTCTCTGTTTAATCTGAATGTTATCACCTCTGATAAGAATCCCCGACTGAGCATTCAGTCTGGCTTTGCAACGGAATGATTATAGCTGAGTCTGTCTTCTCTGGTGTCTTTTCAAGCCCAAGCCTGCCCCCTTGTGGCTCTGCTATAATGACTCAGCTATAATCATTCCCAGCAAAGCCAGACTGAATGCTCAGTCGGGGATTCTTATCACAGCTGATAACAGACACTTTTAGCAGTGAGGATGAAATAGAAAGCAAGGTAGGTGTTTTCTCTAATGTTCCCACTGATATATATGGTAAAATACATGAGGGTGCTTCTTCTCTGGTTCCCTTTAAAGACCAGAGACCGCTGGTACCATAAACAAATCGTCCCACATACACGCCGCTCTCCCATTGCCGCAGGTCCCTCTCTATGCCGTCTCTATGATGGTAGAGTGCTGTGTACCGGTCAGGAGCCGCTTTCATTGACTCCTGACCCTGTCCATCAATGTAAGCAGGGGTGTAACAATAGACCCTGCAAGGGATACAGCCGCAGAGGGGGCCAGAAGCCACAAGGGCTCCTACCCTGCAAGTCTGACAACTAAGGGCACAGAGAGAAAAAACTTTCTGCTCTCTGCACAATTGTTCTAATGACTGAATCTGCTCAGCCACTGATAAGGAATCATATGAAGTTTTGCAGACAAAGATTTGTAGACAACCCCTATTCAGTGTTCAGCAGGGTCTTTTGTACAGCGCTGGTCTACCCACAGCAGGAGGGGGCCCAGTGATTTCTTGTTATGCCCCTGAATGTAAGCAAATGGGATTGGCTAACAGTGATGACAGGGTCAGGAGCCAATGAAAGCGGCTCCTGACCGGCTCACAGAGCTCTGCCGTCATACTGACGGCAGGGAGAATGGGTTGCAGTGGGGACAGAGCGGCAGGACCAGGGATGCTCATCTGGATTTCGGGTATCCAAACTACCCAGATAATCCGAACTCGGATTCGGATTCCGGATATCTGTGTAAATCCGAATAGTGCTATTCGAGTAAACTCGGATATCTATCTTGAAATCTGGAATCCGGTTGGATACTGAGTTCGCGAATAGAGGGTTTTTTAGGGCAGAAATCACATTGGAGGCATAAAGTGAGAGAGAGAGAGAGAGAGAGAGAGAGAGAGAGAGAGAGAGAGAGAGAGAGAGAGAGAGAGAGAGAGAGAGAGAGAGAGAGAGAGAGAGAGAGAGAGAGAGAGAGAGAGGGGTGGGGGGGGGGGGGGGGTTTGGAAGCAATTTAAGTAATTTAAAGGCAACTTCCGGTTTTTTATCCGGATATCCGAATCAATTTGGATTTCCCGGAAAATAGGTTTGGATATCCGATTCTATTCGGATTCCAGGACGTTCGGATTCGGATATCCGATTCGGATCCGGATATCTGGATATCCGGATCCGAATCAATTCGGATTTTAAAAAGCGGTATCCGAGCATCCCTGGGCAGGACCACGCAACAACAATTTTTGAAATCTATGGCCTGTCAGAGCCGCACATTCAAAAGCAGGATATTGATTTCAACCGCGCTGGTCTGGTTAATAAAGCACAATTAAAGAGACTCTGAAGCGAGACTAAATCTCGCTTCAGAGCTCATAGTTAGCAGGGGCATGTGTGCCCCTGCTAAACCGCCGCTATCCCGCGGCTAAACGGGGGTCCCTTACCCCTGAAATCCCCTCCGTGCAGCCGGGGATCTCTTCCCGATTAAGGCAGGGGGTGAAGGGACCCCCGTTTGGGGGTGAAGGGACCCCCGTTTAGCCACGGGATAGCTAACTATGAGCTCTGAAGCGAGAATTATTCTCGCTTCAGTGTCTCTTTAAGGAAAGTCCAGGCCTGCTAATGTAACTCTTGTGGGGACTTTCTGACCCCACGGTGAAGGCCACTAAGGTGACCTTTGCCACGCTCCTAGCCTCCTCATCCTGTGGGGGATAGATAGGCCCATTTAAAGTCCGTGTTGAGCAGCGAGGCTGAAGTCAGAGGAGGTTTTGTTCCCTCATTCCGGTGTTTGCGCAATGGCTTCATGAGAAATTAACGGAGAGCAGGAGTAACACCGACTCCGACACACAGGGGAAATTACTGTGACACAGCCACTGTTTTCTCTCCGTGTTGATTCTTATGGCTGGCGGGTTCACGCTCAGAGTCTGCTGCCAGCGGACAAGCTTTGCACAGTGGCGTGTCCCTGTCTGCCGGCCGCGCTGTCTGGGAAGACGGGGACCCATAGGGTTGCTTTGGAAAGTGACCTTGAATGATTCCTTGCTATTCTCCTCCATGCCTTAATAAAGTAATGTGACACGGGGGGGGGGGGGGAGGGGAACGTCACCGAGAGAGGCCTAACGCAAAGGCAATGCTGGACCAACTTAAAGGAGCAGGCACACGGCTCTGCAATAGTAATGATCACGTATTTCACATAATCTAATTTGCGTCGTAATTCCCAAATACGAAGCAAAATTGTAATGCCAAATTTCGGGTAAAATTGTAATTAATTTTGTGTGTAAATGTAATTAGTGATAGCCTGAACAGTTTGCCGGCGGACACTTCCCACCGAACTTGGGCTGCCGCCGTTCCCATTTAAAGGGGGAACTTAAGCCTAAACAAACATACTGTCATTAAGTTACATTAGTTATGTTAATTAAAGTAGATAGGTAATATAATCTCTTACCCACACTGTTTTAAAAGAACAGACAAATGTTTGATTTCATGGGGCAGCCATCTTTTTCATGGGGGCAGCCATCTTTTTGGTTGAAAGTAGGTGACAGGGAACATGAGACACAGTTCCAAATGTCCTGTGTCCTGATCACCCCTCCCAGCTGCGTGCACTATGCTTCAAATCTCAAATTAAAGATTACAAAAAAAAAATTGCACCAAAATAGCAGATCGAGAACAACAACATCAGAAATCCCATCATGCTTTGCACAGCATCAGGGGAAAAATGCCCGGGCAGTTTTCTTCTGTGCAGCTAAAAATGAGGCTTGGGTAAGAAAAACAAAGTTCTGATGCTGTAAAACTGTTAAAGAAACACCAGGCCTTTTCAGTGCTGCTGAGTAGATTTTTAGTCTGGAGGTTTACGTTAATGCAATTTTTTTTAATGGTTCATAGCAAAGCCCCTGTACATGCTAGAACCACCAAATTTACAGGGTATGTAAAGGTAGACACAAAGACGGCAGAGTGGTTAGTGCCTTCCCCGTGCAGATGGTGTTGGGTCCCCAGTTTGAATTCCAGCCAGGTCAACATCTGCAAGGAGTTTGCATGTTCTTCCCGTGTCTGTGTGGGTTTCCTCCGGCACGCCGGTTTCCTCCCACATTCCAAAAACATGCAGATAACTTAATTGGCTTACCCCTAAATTGGCCCTAGACTACAATAAATACACTACACGATATAGACATATGACTACGGTAGGCATTAGATTGTTTGTGAGCTCCTCTGAGGGACAGTTAGTGACAAGACTATATTCTATGTACAGCACTGCAGAAAATATCGGGGCTATATAAATATAATAATAGTTTTGGAGAAAATCAATTTTAAAGTTACGCTAGGAAAAAAGTATATCAATCTAACGGTAGTGTAAATTTTATGATAGGGAAACCCAGTGGAAGTGGCAATGCTTTATCCAAAGATACACAATATGGCTGTATAAGGATCCCTGGCAACTTTACCATTTTGTGGACCATTAAAAATGTTTTGTTCAGAGTGTGGGAAATTTAAAAAAACGAATGTGGGGTCCCCCCTCCCAAGCCTCTTTAACCCCTTGCCCCCATGCAGGCTGGGATAGCCAGAATGCGGCGCTCTGGCAATGTGGGGCTTCCCACCCTGAGCTTTACCAACCTTCATGGTCCATGGTATGGGGTGACTCTGGAAGAGAGGGTCAGCCAAGCCTGCCCTTCTCCCCCACAGCCCTTGTCCAATCCATGGGTAAGGGGCTCTTCCCTACCTCCGGTGCCCCAGGAGAAGGTGGGGGCTTACAATGCCCTGGGGGGGGGGGGGAGTCATGGTGGCATCTGGGAGTCCCCTTTAAGAAGGGAACCTCCAGAAGCCAGTCCCCTCCTCAGGAGAAATTAGTATGTGGTATGTAGTAAAAAAAATCGATTTTCTCAAAAACTACAATGTATCTTTGAAAAAAAAAATTCCTTGTTTCCACTATTCTCCTTAACATATTCTGCAAATTTGATGATTCTAGGATGCTTTGGGACTTTGCTATTAACCACTACACAGGGGCGTAACTAGGAATCACTAGGCCCCTTGCAAAACTTTGGATGGGGCCCGCTCCTGCCAGGACAGAGCACTTGGAGAGGGGTAGAGAGGTTAGGGGCAGGACATTGTACAGAAGAGCCTGCTGCACACTGAATAGGGACTTTCTACAAATCTTTGCAAAACTTTGTGTGATTCCTTATCAGTGGTTGAGCAGATGCAGTCATTAGAACAACTGCGCAGAGAGCATAAAGTTTTTTCTCTTCTTGCCCATAATTTTCAGTCTCTCAGGATAGGCCCCCTGTGGCTATTATTTTTGGCGACTATTTTGTCATTAATACCATTCCGCCATACCGCTGTCCAGGTTCTGGTATAACTTTATACGCTGTTTTTAAAGAAATTGTGGCAACGGGATGCCCTGAAGGTTTCAGACATTGGCCTGCCTGTTAACGTCAATGGCGCTTGCCAGTTCATTTGCGAATACAAATTTTTACAGTAAAATTTGCAAACACAAAATTTTGATGTTCTGCTATCACTACTTATTTGCTCCAAATCCGCCCTGATAGCAGCGTAAATTGTTGTTTCAATCAATGGGCCGCTTAGAGATGCCAGAATTTGTCCGCAGAGCCCCCACACTCGCCCGCGGGGGAGCCTAAGTTCCCTGTAATGGAGGTGGGGGGCGATGTCGCTGTAATCCGTGCAGAGAGACACAGCAGGAGGGATCATTCCCATAGAGGCACACGGCGACAATGGAAATATTAGGTAGATAAGTGCTTTAAATCCACATAAGCGCGGGACAACAATTTGATTGTATTTTTCTTGAAAGCAACACGGACCTCACGGAGAATCTGTATATATCTTATTGAAATATATCTCCCGTTTGGAATTCTGCAGAGACGGAGCTATAAGACACTCAGCGGGGAGGTAAGTATCATTTGGCACACATTCTATGCCCTCCGCATTGATATAAAGCCATAGTGGGAACTTGGCACCTGTCTAGAAACATTTTACAAACAGCACTGAGATTGTGTGTGTAAAGGTGGCCACTAATGATACAATCCAGCAAATGATTGTTTACAAATGTTTATTTGTATGAGCGATCGAAAATGATCATTTTGGGTGACTAATGGACCAATTTCTCCTAACTAATCCAATCAGATTGATGAAATCCAACTGGTAAGCGTTAGGCATTGGCTGGGGGGTAAGATAGGGTAAGGGCCTGTTTCCACTACACGCAGAATGGATGCAGAAAAACTGACTCCAATGAAAGCCTATGGGCCTGTTTCCACCAAAAGCAATTTTTCTGATGCAGACTTTCCCATAGGCATTCATTGGAGTCAGTTTTTTCTGCATCCAATCTGCGTGTAGTGGAAACAGGCCCATCAGTTGGGAGGGTTGATTAAAGAGAACCTGTACTGAGTAAAACTATTTAAAATAAACACATGAGGTAACTTCAAATGAACATTACATAGTTACCTTGCCATCAGTTCCTCTCAGAAGCTCACCATTTTCTTCTGACAATAATCCCTTCCAGTTCTGACAATATTTTGTCAGATCTGAAATATATCAGTTGCTGTCAGTTATTTATCAGTTGCTGTCAGTTACAGCTGAGAGGAGAACTGATGTGTCCATGTTTCCCTATGGCTCAAGTGGGCGATGTTACAGTTTAACTGTGTGCTGACCAGGAAGCTGTTATGGGGTAATGGCTATTTTCAAAATGGAGGACGGAGAATTCCATTGATCACAGTGGGCCAACAGGACGCAAGAGAGGAAAAAGAGATTGAGGAGTAGACTACAAAGGAGGTAAGTATAACTTATGTAGTTTATTTTAACTTTTAATTTTCAGTTCAGGTTTTCTTTAAAGAAAACCTGTACTGAAAATAAAAGTCAAAATAAGCATACACAAGTCATACTTACCTTCCATGTAGTCTACTCCTCAGTGTCTTTCTCCTGCCCCGCGTCCTGTTTGTTCACTGTGATCAAGGGAATTTTCCATCCTCCATTTTGAAAATAGCCATTACCCATAACAGCTTTCTGGTCAGCACACAGTTAAACTGTAACATCGCCAACTTGAGCCATAGGGAATCATGGACATTACCTGGTACATCCGTTTTCCTCTCAGCTATAACTGACAGCAACTGATATTTTACTGACAGCAACTGATATATTTCAGATCTGACAAAATATTGTCAGAACTGGATGGGATTATTGTCAGAAGAAAATGGTGAGCTTCTGAGAGGAACTGATGGCAAGGTAACTCTGTAATGTTCATTTGAAGTTACCTCATGTGTTTATTTTAAATATTTGTACTCAGTACAGGTTCTCTTTAAGGTCGGGCAATGGTTGAGGGGGTTAATAGGGTTTGTCATCTGTTGGAGGGTTGGTCAGGGTTTGACATCAGTGAGGGGAGTCAGTTAGGGTTAGGCACTGGTTGGAAGGGTCAGTTAGGGTTAAGCATCGGTTGGAAGGATCAGTTAGGGTTATGCACTGGTTGGAAGAGTCAGTTAGGGTTAGGCATCGGTTGGAAGGATCAGTTAGGGTTAGGCATCAGTTGGAAGGATCAGTTAGGGTCAGTCATTGGTTGGGGGGTCAGTTAGGGTTAGGCACTGGTTGAAAGGGTCAGCTAGGGTTAGGCATCAGTCAGGGGGTCATTTAGGGATAGGCACCAGTTGAAAGGGTCAGATAGGGTCAGGCATTGGTTGGGGGGGGGTCAGTTAGGGTTAGGCACCGGGTGGAAGGGTCAGTTAGGGTTAGGCATCGGTTGGGGGGTCAGTTATGGTTAGGCACCGGATGGAAGGGTTATTTAGGGTTAGGCATCGGTCGGGGGGTCAGTTAGGGTTAGGCATCAGTTGGGGGGTCAGTTAGGGTTAAGCACCGATTGGAAGGGTCAGTTAGGGTTAGGCATCGGTTGGGGGAGTTAATTAGGGCCAGGCATCGGTTGGTGGTGTCATTTAATTCAGGGAAGGCATCACTAGAGGGAGGGTTCAAGTAAGAATGGGGTCAGGTAAAGCAATGCTAAATTGTTGGTGCAAATTACAGATATTTTATTATCATGTTTACATAGTGCCTGCCTAATAGTAGAATATCAGTATGTTACCGATATTCTATTAGCAGCTATATATCCGGCGCAGGGGTGTAACTACGGGAAGCAGTCCCTGTGGCTGCAGGAGGGCCCAGAGGTGTAAGGGGGCCCAACTTCCACTTTACTCCCTCACATCAGGTGTTTTTGTGGCTACACTTGTTATGGGTGTGAAGATTATGATGGCCACACTTGTGTTATGACACTTATAAGATGTCTCCCTGGCTGTGAGGGTCACCAGGGGGAGGTAAGGTAAAGAGTGTGAACACTGAGGGGCTCGATAAAAGTTTTTCTGAGGGGCCCCATGATTTCTAGTTACGCTCCTGCTCTGGCACCCAAGTTGGTGTGGCATCCTTTATATGTATGCATTATTATGTCCCTACTTGTGAATATAGAGAAAGGGATATAGTGTCTACTGTCTTCTACAGGGCCCAGTAGACAAGGGCCTCTATTCATAAAGCATTCCCGCATGCGGTAATGCTCAAAACAGCTGACTTTCCCGACCATTTAGCAAAGTGTCCATTCATAAAAACTGTTTCCGCATGAAAATCTGACATTCCTGTGCAGTGCGGGAAATTACCGCCTTGTGCGGAGATTATCACAACACATGTCACTGAAGGTTAAGGTGGATCCGAGATGAACTTTTACTCATTGCATAATTGTGTTCCTTTCCTATTGTTTATAGGGCATTCCTCAAGCCAAATACTTTTTTGTTTTTGTTTTAATACTGTAATTCCCTATAAACTACACAAACCATGCCCACAGGTTTTCAGAGAGCCTTGGCACTTTCAGACAGTAGCAAGGCCTTATGGGAGCTCAGTCTGGGCAGGAGGAGGGGGAGGTATTACTAGCCAGAGATTTCAGAGGCAGAGGGGAGGAGGGAGAAGGAGGGGGGATTAGTTTTTTTTTGCTGAAGATGCAGATAAGCCTGCCTCTGTGTAATGTTTACAAACAACATGGCTGCTGTCATTGTATCACAGGAATAATCAATCATATTCTGTTAAAGCTGTTTGCAGATAGATTTGCTGTGTAAACTATGTAAACTTTAGATAATATATATAGATAAGTTACTTGTTATAGTAAAGGTCCGTACACACGCCGGACTGGAGGCAACGACGAGTCCGTTGTCACCTCCCGCTGGGTGGGCGTTCCAGCGACAGTCCGGCGTGTGTACAGTCTGTCTGCAGACTGATACGGCTGTTTCTGAGCGATCCGCCGGGAACGCCCACCCAGCGGGAGGTGACGACGGACCCGTCGTTGCCTCCAGTCCGGCGTGTGTACGGACCTTAAGTTTTTCATCTCAGATCCGCTTTAATTCATAAAGATTAGAGCAAGCAGAATGGGAACAGAGAACACGACTGTTTAGAAAACGAGATAAGCCAGTGATAACAGGCAAGATAACAGGCAAGCTAATGTGGACAGACCTCCCAGGCAGCTGCAGTGAGAGCAGAACAAAAAATGCATCCTGGAATAACAAGGCTGTGTTTTTTAACCCCTTGGGTACCTGTTTTCAGATAAATTTCACATCAGAAAGCCTGCATGTGTAACATTTCTTGAAGTTCTTCTAAGCTGCAGCAATTAAATATATTGTTTAGAAAGACTAGTAGACAGATTCAGCGCAGATTCAGGGCAAGGAGAGGCAATTTTTTAAAAAAAATGCACATGTAAAGGGATGCTGGGGCTGCCTCCGTTATACTAACTCTGTCTCTGCACGGAGAAAATGTATCAACTCAGCCAGCAAATGTAACAACTCAGCCAGTACTGCCAGTTTAGTGGGGAATTCCCCCGACCTATTATCGCAAGTGTAAACTTTTTTATGAATTAGCACACAAGTCTAAAATACCGATGCGGTATTTTCCCTCCAAGATTTATTTCCCCGCAAATGTTTTATGAATAGAGCCCAAGGTGGGGAGTGGGGGGGATACGCAATCTGCTCCTAGAGGCTGGGTGCACACATAACATAACATGAAAGGCTGCGTTTTATGTCATGTTTTCATTTTATGTTGAGTGCATTTTTGGTGCATTTGCGTTTTTTAACGCAGATGCATTTTTCAAGTGTTTTGCGTGTGTTTTAATGCGTTTGCGTTTCGCTTATACAAAACTTTTTTGGGGGGAAAACGCATGAAAAACGCATAGCATTGCGTTCCCATTGACTTTCATTATGTGCCTTTTTAATGCGTTTTTGAAGATTATGCAACAAAACCAGCGTTTTTGAAAACGTATTTGATATGCATTTTTTTCCTGAGGCCCATAGACTTCCATTAGCGGCAAAAACGCTGCGTTTCCCGCAATGCTTGCGTTTCTGCTGTGTGTGTACCCAGCCAGAACAGTATGCAGTGGACAGCAAAACATCTGTGTCCGGAGGACCACTTTAAAGATAAAATGAGGAAAGAAAAATTCCGCCAGCTGCAAATATCCCTCGCGCAATAACTTTTATTTTGTTTGGCTTTTGTTAATGGATGGCGGTGCTTTGTTGTCTCCTGGAACAATAAAGGCTGGAAAACAATAACCCTGGCAGGGAATACATCTTCATTCTTCTCATCTTCAGCCTAACGGAGCAAAGCGTTATTATCCCCCGCCTGCCAAGAGCCGGGCTCTGGCCACCTGGGATGGAGAGGACAGCGAGGATTACAGCAGGCTGGGTGTGAAAGTCAAGTCCTTGGATTCGCATGTCTCTGTAATACTCCACAGCAAAGCTGTACAGCTCTCCCGGAGTGTTCCCGACAGTGCGGCGGCAGCCGAAACACTTAAAGGGAGATAGCAATTTCACCTGAACATTGCCATAAACATAGACTGATGCTGTATGGGTATTTTATTTTTTTATTTCGTGATTCATCAGCTCTACTAAGGGTATTGTTGCCATTAGTGATGATCAGGGCCGAAGATAGACCATCAGTTAGGGGAGGCTGGGGTGGGGGGTCCTCACAAGTTTGCATCAGGCGGCAAAAAGTCTAGAACCGGCCCTGAAAACAGACCTTCATAGGAGCATGGTTAGAAGACATAACCTCGTGGCAGTAACAGTTACAGGACACCGTTGTTAGCTTCCACCTAAACAAATTTCTAAAGGTATAAGTAAGACATCTAGAAATGCATGACATGACATAGGTACACCAGGGTCAAGTCCGTACTACGCATACAGTATAGAACTGTCCTTGTTCGGATGTACTCGGGGACCCTAATGCTTCTGAAGCCTTCCGAGGGCTCCTGGAGATGGAAAATTTTAATGGGGGACAGTTCTGGGACCAGGACAACGAGAGGACAACGAGAGAGGACCAGGAAGGGTTTGTAGGAACCAGAGCCTTCCCTCTCCATTGGCGAGTATGTGAATTTTTATATTTTCACTACAGATTTGCTTTAAAGAATATCTGTCATGAAAAAAAGGGCCCCTAGGGGGTACTTACCTTGAAAGGGGGAAGACTCTCGATCCTAAAGAGGCTTCCCCCATCCTCCTCACTAGAGGGGATCTAGCACTGCGACCTGCAAAGATCTGCTTATCGCCACTTGTCGGGAGCCTCTCGCAGGCTTTCTGATGGGCTCCAGGGTAAATAGCCAAGCCCATTTGGACCCGCTTTACTGCACAGGCGCTAGCTGCCTACGCCTGTGCAGTAGAGCAGACCCAACTGGGTTTGGCTATTTCCACCAGAGCCCAAGGGGGAAATTTTCTATTTCGTGTTTTTGTTTACCTGTGTCCGAGGGTCCTAGAAATCGGTGAGGGACAATCAAGGTGAGTACCTACTAGGGGAGGGTTTTTACTTTAAGAACATTAGAAGAATCACTTCTGAATCACCGTTCCCGCAGCACGAGGTCATTGTGAATCACCGCTTTCTCGAAATTCATCACGTCTCATGAGCCTAACGTCAACTTCCATTAAATTCTGACAGCTACAAACTTCCTCTTAACTAATGGGTTTGTTTCATTCACTTTTATATATTTTTTGAAAAAATACAAAACCTTTTCTTAAGGGGTGGCGGTGTAATTTCGTTCTCCAAACATTTAATTAAAAGAAGGTAACACGGAGGCCATCAAGGTGGATAATAGGCATGGTCTGAGTAATTATTTGACTCGAGATTATCATGGGTAGTCATACTTAATCTAGATATTTCAAATCTCATTATCTGGGAGAGTCCCGGCCTCTGGGGAAGGCTGTCAGGGATGGAACACTTTACCTTAATTTAAGACCAAGCAATTATTTTACATTTGGTATGTAGAACGTTTGACGGAAGAAGGGCTTCACCGCCGAGACATGGAAATAACTAGTTAGTAGGTGGGTCGCTTTGAACATTGTCCGCTGTCATCCACGGGGAAGGTTGACTTTGATCAACGTTGTGGACAGGTCTAAGTTGGATACAAGCCATCACGGTGGCAGCGATTGTCAGTGTGAATTATAGATTAGCGATTTTCAGAAAGTTTCAAGACACGTTTAACAGCTTGGAGAGGAGGTGATGATGACCAGAAATTGGTGTGGTTTTGAGGTTTTACTTGAACAATTCTTCATTATTTCAAAAGTTTGAGCATGATCGTTTCTAGATAATGCTTAATGGGCCCGATCCAATTCCCTTATTTTTCCTATTTTCTCCTAGGTGATATTTTCACACATTGGGCCATATGCAATTCATTTTTTCTCCTGAGTTTTCTCCTGGGAGAACATTTTTCATTTTCGATTTATAATAACTTTTTAACACTTTGCAATGAAAAAACTACCACAAAGTAGGTGAAAAAGTACTATCAAAATTATCTATATATATAAAATCGGATGTATGTATGTATGTATGTGTGTGTGTGTATGTGCCGCGATCACGCAAAAACGGCTTGACCGATTTGAACGAAACTTGGTACACAGATCCCTTACTACCTGGGATGATATGTTCTGGAGGTCTCGTGGCCCCCCTGCACATGTGGGCGGAGCTACAAACAGCTAATCAGATTTCACCCATTCAAGTCAATGGAAAAAATGTAAAAGGCTGCCATTCTCACAGTAATCAAGCCAGAGTCCCCACACTTGGCACAGTTGGTCACTTGGTGACCGAGGTTACAAATCCAGGAAAAGTGGGTGGAGCATAAAACAGCAAATCAAATTTCAGCCGTTCATTTTACATGGTCAAATGTAAACTGCAGCCATTCTTAGACTGTTAATCGCAGGGTTCTCAAACTTGGCGCACTTGGTCACTGGGTGAATGCGATTAAGATTCAAGAAAATGGGTGGAGCCTACAACAGCCAATCAAAATTCACCTATTGATTTTCAAGGGGAATATTTAAACTGCTGCTATTCTTACACTTTTAATGGCAGAGGCTTCAAACTTGCTACAGTCAGTCAGTGGGTGACTGGGGTCCAAATTCACTAAAGGGGCGAGGCCACATACAGCCAATCAGATTTCCTTGGTGGATAAACTGCTTCAAATCACACATTTTTGATGCCAGGAACCTGAAAACTCACAAACTTGGTCCCTGGGTGACTGTGTGTCAAGGTTACAAAAAGTGGGCGGAGCTAAAAACAAATTTCACTGGAAAATATAAACTGCAGCCAATCTTACACCGTTAATAGCAGGGTTCTCAAACTTTGCACAGTTGGTCATTGGGTGACAGATTAGGATTTTGGAAGGTGGGTGGAGCCTACAACAGCCAATAAAAATTCACCTTTTGATTTTCAAAGGGAGTGTTTCATCTGCTACCATTCTCTTATACTGGTAATAGCAGATGCCTCAAACCTGGTACAGTTGGTCACTGGGTGACTAGGGTCCAAATTCAGGAAGGGGGCGGAGCCACAAACAGCCAGATTTGTTTATTTTTCAATGGGAATATACAAAGTATTGATACCAAGGACCCCAAAGCTGATAAACTTGATGATTGAGTGACTGTATGTCAAGATTAGAAAAAGTGGGCGGTGCCAACAACTTCATTTTTTACATTGCAGGGTTCCCAAACTTTACACAATTGGCCACTGGGTGACTGGGATGAATATTCAGAAATGTGGGTGGAGCCTACAACAGCCAATTAAAATGTACCTATTGATTTTCAAGGGGAATATTCACATTGCTACCATTCTTACACAGTTAGTGGCAGAGGCCTCAAACCTGATACAGTCAGTCATTGGGTGACTGGGGTCCAAATTCACTAAAGGGGTGGAGCCACAAACAGCCAATCAGATTTGTTAGATTGATTTCAGCCATTCTGTTATTGGCAGGGTTCTCAAACGTGACACAGTTGGCCACTGGGTGACTGGGACTAATATTCAGAAAAGTGGGTGGAGCCTACAGCAGCCAATCAAAATTCACCTTTTGATTTTCAAGGGGAATATTTACATTGCTGCCATTCATGCACTCTTAATGGCAGAGGCCTAACATCTGCTACAGTCAGTCACTGGGAGGCTGGGGTTTAAATTCTGAAGGTAGCAGGCCAAAAACAGCCAATCAGATTTGTTTACTTTCAATGGTAAAATGCAACTTATTGATGCCAAACACCCCAAAGCTCATAAACTTGGTCATTAAGGCTGGTTTCACAGTGCGACGTTACAGGCGCACGTTAGAGCAGCCTGTAACGCAGGCCACCGCACAGTAATGAAAAATCAATGGGGCTGTTCACAGTGCCCACGTTGCGTTACATTGTAACGCTGCGTCACCAGCCAACGTACTGCATGCAGTACTTTATACGCGGCTGAGCCGCGTTAGACTGCTTGCACATGCGCTGTAATGTTGGGGAGGAGCGGCGAGCGGCCAGGCACATGGCTAATTAATATTCACTTGTTTACTTCCTGGAGCGGCCGCTCTGTGCGGCGATTGGCCGGCGGGACCACGTGATGCCGCATGCGCACAAGAGTGCGCATCACGGCATCACTGACGCCAGAGTGAGCTGCACAACGCGGCTCACTCTGACGTCCAGATCCAGCACCACCAGGCGTTGCGTTAGGGGGACGTTATGCGACCTTAACGCCCCCTCTAACACAACGTCCTGGTGTGAAATTAGCCTAAGTGACTGTATGTCAAGATTAGAAATAGTGGGCGGAGACAAAAACAACTAACTTTTTACATGGGGAAATGCAAACTGCAGCTTTTCTTACAAGGTTCTCAAACTTCACACAGTTGGTCACTGGGTGACTAGGATTAATATTTGGAAAAGTAGGTGGAGCCTACAAGAGCCAATCAAAATTCACCTATTGATTTTCAAGGGGAATATTGAAACTGCAGCCATTCTCACACTGTTAATGGCAGAGGCCTCAAACCTGCTACAGTCGGGCGTTAAGTGTTTGGGGTTCAAATTCAGTAAAGGGGTGGAGCCAAAAACAGCCAGATTTCTTTGCTCTATAAACTGCTTCCATTAGCACAATTTTGATGCCAGGAACCCAAAAACTCACAAACTTGGTCATTGAGTAGTGACTGTGTGTCAAGGTTACAAAAAGTGGGTGGAGTTAAAAACAGATTTTTTGTGGGAAATTGTATACTGCAGCCCTTCTTCACTGTTAATGGCAGGGTTCTCAAACTTAGCATAGTTGGTTACTGGGTGACTGGGATTAATATTCAGAAAAGTGGGTGGAGCCTAAAAATGCCAATCAAAAATCACATGTCACTTTTCAAGGAGAATATTAAAATTGCTGCCATTCTTGTACTGTTAATGGCACAAGCCTCAAACCTGGTACAGTTGGTCATTGGGTCACTGAGGTTCAAATTCAGAAAAGGGACACAACCACAAACAGTTAATCAGATTTGTTTCATTTCATGGGAAAATACAAATTATTGATGCCAAGGGCCCTTAAAACTCACAAACTTGGGCATTGAGTAGTGACTTTGTGTCCAGGTTACAAAAAGTGGGCAGAGCCAAAAACAAATTTCACTGGGAAAGTGTAAACTGTAGCCATTCCCACACTGTTTATTTCAGGGTTCCCAATCTTTGCCCTGATGGTCACTGAGTGACTGAGATTAATATTCAGGGAAGTGGGTGGAGCCTATAATAGCCAATCAAAATTCACCTGTTAATTTTCAAGTGGAATATTTAAATTGCTGCCATTTTTACACTGTTAATAGCAGATGCCTCAAACCTGCTACAGTTGGTCATTGGGTGACTGGGGTTCAAATGCTGGAGAGGGGTGGAGCCACAAACAGCCTATCTGATTTGTTTAATTTCTATGGGAATATACAAATTATTGATGCCAAGGACCCCAAAGCTCACAAACTTGGTCATTGAGTGTTTGTGTGTTAGGGTTAGAAAGTGGGCGGAGCCAACACCAGTCAAATACATACACAGGCAACGCCGGGTCATCAGTGGCTGGAGACAAATACAAATTTCACTGGGAAAATGTAAACTGCAGCAATTCTGTTAATGGCAGGGTTTTTAAACGTTGCACAGTTGGTCACTGGGTGACTGGGATTAATATTCAGAAAAGTGGGTGGAGCCTACAAAAGTGAATCAAACTTCACCTATTGCTTTTCAAGGGGAATATTTAATTGCTACGATTCTTGCACTGTTAATGGCACAGGCCTCAAACCTGGTACAGTTGGTTATTGGGTGACTGGGGTTCAAATTCAGAAAAGGGGGTGGAGCCACACACAGCCAATTAGATTTGTTTCATTTCAATGCAAATTATTGGTGCCAAACAATGCAAAGCTCACAAACTTGGTCAGTGAGTAATTGTGTGTTAGGGTTAGAAAAAGTAGGTGGAGCCAACACCAGCCAAATACATACCCGGGCAACGCCGGGCAATCAGCTAGTTTTGAATATTTTCTTGCTTGCTAGTGGTTTAAAATGCATTTTATTGGCAAGTTTGAAAATTTAACCTAGGAGAAAACTCAGGTGAAAAAGTGAATTGCATATGGGCCATTGTCAATAAAATGTCTTGTAAAGAGAACCCCAGGTGGGCTCATATAATTAATAAAAATCTAGGCTACCTGATCTGGGGAGCTGGGCGGATCAGGTAGCTGCCATCCATGCCGCTCTCCACCGGTCCTCTGGGTTGCACTGGCCCACTTTCACTTAGGGGTGACCTCTTGTTCATGACTCTGGAGGGAGAGAGATCTCTCTCTCCCAGCATGCAGGGAGGCGGGGGAGTGGCAGGGGGAGCGGCCAGGTAGAGCTACCCAATGGCAGCTCTGGAAAGCCTACAGGAACGCCCCTAGTAGGCGTTTGAGCAGGGATCCCCTCTCCTCTATTTACCCGTCGAGATAGCGACAAATATTGTGGCTAATTTAGGGGGGTGATAGCACAGCGGTGGGGGGGGGGGGGAGCAGAGAGCGGCAGTGTGAAGACACAGAGGCATTTCATGAGGCAGAGAACACGCTTCTGTGTCCCATCTGCCCCCCAAGGAACCTCCTCGGGTTCTCTTTAAGCCACTAGCAAGTAAGAAAACACTCAAAATAATTTTGACAGATGAGCAGAAACTACACCAGTGCGAATTTAAGCATTGTAGTTCATAGGCGAAGTTTCAAAACTACGCTTATGATTTTACGCGTAGCGAAATAGCGTTACGTGTAGTTTACACCTCCTACGCGTAGTTCACATGTGTATTGCAAAGTAAACTACAAATGCATTATTCACGTCTATTTTTCCATGTATGATTGTATGCTCACAAAATTACGCATTGGAAAGGGTAATATATGCATAGAAGAGATACAGATACAAGCATTTGCAGAGGAATTAATAAGGGTCCGCATACACTACGCTTCGCACTACGCGTAATTGCGTATTTTAACGCGTAGTCTACAAAATGCATACGAAGCGAATATTTGATTTTGAAGCCGTAGTTTGGGGAAGCATAATTGCGTAAAACTACGCGTAGTTCCAGCGTAGTGAAGTTGGCTGACTACGACCATCCCTGGGTTTCACCTACTATTTTCTGTTCATCCATCCTTGTCCTGTATTCCGGCTCCTCATTCAGATTCTGTGGAGTTTAAATTTTCGCATTTCCGATCAGAAACTGACATTTCCAATTGGAATTCAAAAATCTGAAAATGGAATTCTGCAGAAATCCGATTTACCGCAATTGGTAATTTTAGACTAATCACATAACTCAGAAGCATTGGACCAATCGGAGAATGCAGAATATTTCTGCACAAATTGGATTACCGAGGTAATTTTAAACTAGTGTTGGGCGAACAGTGTTCGCCACTGTTCGGGTTCTGCAGAACATCACCCTGTTCGGGTGATGTTCGGGTTCGGCCGAACACCTGATGGTGTTCGGCCAAACTGTTCGGCCATATGGCCGAACTAAGAGCGCATGGCCGAACGTTACCCGAACGTTCGGCTAGCGCTGTGATTGGCCGAACGGGTCACGTGTAGTGTTGGGCGAACATCTAGATGTTCGGGTTCGGGCCGAACATGGCCGAACTCCGAACATAATGGAAGTCAATGGGGACCCGAACTTTCGTGCTTTGTAAAGCCTCCTTACATGCTACATACCCCAAATTTACAGGGTATGTGCACCTTGGGAGTGGGTACAAGAGGAAAAAATTTTTTTGCAAAAAGAGCTTATAGTTTTTAAGAAAATCGATTTTGAAGTTTCAAAGGGAAAACTGTCTTTTAAATGCGGGAAATGTCTGTTTTCTTTGCACAGGTAACATGCTTTTTGTCGGCATGCAGTCATAAATGTAATACATATAAGAGGTTCCAGGAAAAGGGACCGGTAACGCTAACCCAGCAGCAGCACACGTGATGGAACAAGAGGAGGGTGGCGCAGGAGGAGAAGGCCACGCTTTGAGACACAACAACCCAGGCCTTGCATGAGGACAAGAAGCGTGCGGATAGCAATTTGCATTTTGTCGCCATGCAGTCATAAATGTAATACAGATGAGAGGTTCAATAAACAGGGACCGGAAACGCTAACCCATCACAGATGTTCATTGTTCATGTTACTTGGTTGGGGTCCGGGAGTGTTGCATAGTCGTTTCCAATCCAGGATTGATTCATTTTAATTTGAGTCAGACGGTCTGCATTTTCTGTGGAGAGGCGGATACGCCGCCGATCTGTGACGATGCCTCCGGCAGCACTGAAACAGCGTTCCGACATAACGCTGGCTGCCGGGCAAGCCAGCACCTCTATTGCGTACATTGCCAGTTTGTGCCAGGTGTCTAGCTTCGATACCCAATAGTTGAAGGGTGCAGATGGATTGTTCAACACAGCTACGCCATCTGACATGTAGTCCTTGAACATCTTCTCCAGGCGATCGGTGTTGGAGTTGGATCTGCACGCTTGCTGTTCTGTGTGCTGCTGCATGGGTGTCAGAAAATTTTCCCACTCCAAGGACACTGCCGATACCATTCCCTTTTGGGCACTAGCTGCGGCTTGTGTTGTTTGCTGCCCTCCTGGTCGTCCTGGGTTTGCGGAAGTCAGTCTGTCGGCGTACAACTGGCTAGAGGAGGGGGAGGATGTCAATCTCCTCTCTAAAGTCTCCACAAGGGCCTGCTGGTATTCTTCCATTTTGACCTGTCTGGCTCTTTCTTCAAGCAGTTTTGGAACATTGTGTTTGTACCGTGGATCCAGAAGGGTATAAACCCAGTAATTGGTGTTGTCCAGAATGCGCACAATGCGTGGGTCGCGTTCAATGCAGTCCTAGGCCGAAGAGGTCATAGCCTAGGGTCACAAAACCTGTTTATTGGGCAATTTCAATGGTGGCGAGTCTGACGTACATAAATCGCAGCAATGGCCGTTAGCAACGTCTGAATCTCACGAAATGTCTCATGCAGGTAGAAGACATATTGTTAGACTTGGGCTCCAAAGATGGGTTCCCTACATCTCTGCAAACCAGAGTTACAGGGCTCCAAATTTGGTAAAATCCCCCATAGGCTTTCATTGGGCCTCCTATTTACAGTTCCAAAATCTCACATCTTTTCAAAGGGCAATGGCTCAGCAGTACCAAATTTTCTAGCATTGTAGGGACCCTTAGGGGGAACATGACTGGTGAGTTTCGGGCCCCTAGGCCGAAGAGGTCATAGCCTAGGGTCACAAAAACCTGTTTATTGGGGCTATTTCAATGGTAGTAATGGTGACGTACATAAATCGCAGCAATGGCCGTTAGCAAAGTCTGAATCTCACGAAATGTCTCATGCAGGTAGAAGACATATTGTTAGACTTGGATTCCAAAGATGGGGTCCCTACATCTCTGCAAACCAGAGTTACAGGGGTCCAAAATTGGTAAAATCCCCCATAGGATTTCATTGGCTCCCTATTTCACTTTCCAAAATCTCACATCTTTTCAAAGGGCAATGGCTCAGCAGTACCAAATTTTCTAGCATTGTAGGGACCCTTAGGGGGAACATGACTGGTGAGTTTCGGGCCCCTAGGCCGAAGAGGTCATAGCCTAGGGTCACAAAAACCTGTTTATTGGGGCTATTTCAATGGTAGTGATGGTGACGTACATAAATCGCAGCAATGGCCGTTAGCAAAGTCTGAATCTCACGAAATGTCTCATGCAGGTAGAAGACATATTGTTAGACTTGGATTCCAAAGATGGGGTCCCTACATCTCTGCAAACCAGAGTTACAGGGGTCCAAAATTGGTAAAATCCCCCATAGGATTTCATTGGCTCCCTATTTCACTTTCCAAAATCTCACATCTTTTCAAAGGGCAATGGCTCAGCAGTACCAAATTTTCTAGCATTGTAGGGACCCTTAGGGGGAACATGACTGGTGAGTTTCGGGCCCCTAGGCCGAAGAGGTCATAGCCTAGGGTCACAAAAACCTGTTTATTGGGGCTATTTCAATGGTAGTGATGGTGACGTACATAAATCGCAGCAATGGCCGTTAGCAAAGTCTGAATCTCACGAAATGTGTCATGCAGGTAGAAGACATATTGTTAGACTTGGATTCCAAAGATGGGGTCCCTACATCTCTGCAAACCAGAGTTACAGGGGTCCAAAATTGGTAAAACCCCCCATAGGATTTAATTGGCTCCCTATTTCACTTTCCAAAATCTCACATCTTTTCAAAGGGCAATGGCTCAGCAGTACCAAATTTTCTAGCATTGTAGGGACCCTTAGGGGGAACATGACTGGTGAGTTTCGGGCCCCTAGGCCGAAGAGGTCATAGCCTAGGGTCACAAAAACCTGTTTATTGGGGCTATTTCAATGGTAGTGATGGTGACGTACATAAATCGCAGCAATGGCCGTTAGCAAAGTCTGAATCTCACGAAATGTCTCATGCAGGTAGAAGACATATTGTTAGACTTGGATTCCAAAGATGGGGTCCCTACATCTCTGCAAACCAGAGTTACAGGGGTCTAAAATTGGTAAAATCCCCCATAGGATTTCATTGGCTCCCTATTTCACTTTCCAAAATCTCACATCTTTTCAAAGGGCAATGGCTCAGCAGTACCAAATTTTCTAGCATTGTAGGGACCCTTAGGGGGAACATGACTGGTGAGTTTCGGGCCCCTAGGCCGAAGAGGTCATAGCCTAGGGTCACAAAAACCTGTTTATTGGGGCTATTTCAATGGTAGTGATGGTGACGTACATAAATCGCAGCAATGGCCGTTAGCAAAGTCTGAATCTCACGAAATGTCTCATGCAGGTAGAAGACATATTGTTAGACTTGGATTCCAAAGATGGGGTCCCTACATCTCTGCAAACCAAAGTTACAGGGGTCCAAAATTGGTAAAATCCCCCATAGGATTTCATTGGCTCCCTATTTCACTTTCCAAAATCTCACATCTTTTCAAAGGGCAATGGCTCAGCAGTACCAAATTTTCTAGCATTGTAGGGACCCTTAGGGGGATCATGACTGGTGAGTTTTGCCACTGCTGAGCCATTGCCCTTTGAAATGGTGTGAGATTTTGGAACGGTAAATAGGAGGCCCAATGAAAGCCTATGGGGGATTTACTGGTTTGCAGAGATGTAGGGACCCCATCTTTGGAATCTAAGTCTAACAATATGTCTTCTACCTCAATGAGACATTTCGTGAGATTCAGACGTTGCTAACGGCCATGGCTGAGATTTATGTACGCCACCATCACTACCATTGAAATAGCCCAAATAAACAGGTTTTTGTGACCCTAGGCTATGACCTCTTCGGCCTAGGGGCCCGAAACTCACCAGTCATGTTCCCCCTAAGGGTCCCTACAATGCTAGAAAATTTGGTACTGCTGAGCCATTGCCCTTTGAAAAGATGTGAGATTTTGGAAAGTGAAATAGGGAGCCAATGAAATCCTATGGGGGATTTTACCAATTTTGGACCCCTGTAACTCTGGTTTGCAGAGATGTAGGGACCCCATCTTTGGAATCCAAGTCTAACAATATGTCTTCTACCTGCATGAGACATTTCGTGAGATTCAGACTTTGCTAACGGCCATTGCTGCGATTTATGTACGTCACCATCACTACCATTGAAATAGCCCCAATAAACAGGTTTTTGTGACCCTAGGCTATGACCTCTTCGGCCTAGGGGCCCGAAACTCACCAGTCATGTTCCCCCTAAGGGTCCCTACAATGCTAGAAAATTTGGTACTGCTGAGCCATTGCCCTTTGAAAAGATGTGAGATTTTGGAACTGTAAATAGGAGGCCCAATGAAAGCCTATGGGGGATTTTACCAAATTTGGAGCCCTGTAACTCTGGTTTGCAGAGATGTAGGGAACCCATCTTTGGAGCCCAAGTCTAACAATATGTCTTCTACCTGCATGAGACATTTCGTGAGATTCAGACGTTGCTAACGGCCATTGCTGCGATTTATGTACGTCAGACTCGCCACCATTGAAATTGCCCAATAAACAGGTTTTGTGACCCTAGGCTATGACCTCTTCGGCCTAGGACTGCATTGAACGCGACCCACGCATTGTGCGCATTCTGGACAACACCAATTACTGGGTTTATACCCTTCTGGATCCACGGTACAAACACAATGTTCCAAAACTGCTTGAAGAAAGAGCCATGTATTACATTTATGACTGCATGGCGACAAAATGCAAATTGCTATCCGCACGCTTCTTGTCCTCATGCAAGGCCTGGGTTGTTGTGTCTCAAAGCGTGGCCTTCTCCTCCTGCGCCACCCTCCTCTTGTTCCATCACGTGTGCTGCTGCTGGGTTAGCGTTACCGGTCCCTTTTCCTGGAACCTCTTATATGTATTACATTTATGACTGCATGCCGACAAAAAGCATGTTACCTGTGCAAAGAAAACAGACATTTCCCGCATTTAAAAGACAGTTTTCCCTTTGAAACTTTAAAATCGATTTTCTCAAAAACTATACGCTCTTTTTGCTAAAAAATTTTTCCCTCTTGTACCCACTCCCAAGGTGCACATACCCTGTAAATTTGGGGTATGTAGCATGTAAGGAGGCTTTACAAAGCACGAAAGTTCGGGTCCCCATTGACTTCCATTATGTTCGGAGTTCGGGTCGAACACCCGAACATCGCGGCCATGTTCGGCCTGTTCGGCCCGAACCCGAACATCTAGATGTTCGCCCAACACTATTTTAAACCATTCACAAGATTCCGTTTTTGCGATTTCCGATTTCTGATTTTTTTTGTTTCTTTTTTGCTTTCGCTGATGCAAAAAGTGACAAATAAAATACTTCTTGGAAATCATAAAAAGATGCAAATTGGCAAAACGGAAATTGGAAAAACGGAAAATTGGAAATTGCCATTGGCAGAAATCGGAATTTAAATAAAATCGAAAAATGGGCATTTCTGACCATCCCTACTAGCGCTGAATACAAACTCCAGAGGGTCATCAGATCAGCAGAAGGAATGATTGGGAAGCCCCTTCCCCCACTTGACCTCATCCACAACTTTGGGTTCCAGGGCAACGGGAAAAGCTAACAATCCCTTCCACTCAGGCAACTGATTCTTTAAGCAACTCCCATCAGGATGGAGGTGCCGAGCCATCTCCTCTAGAACCTTGAGGCACAGGAACAAATTATTTCCCTCCACTGTCATACTTCTGAACTTACTCCCCCAGCCCCGCCCAGAATCCACCTTCTCTTCCCCAGGGAGCTGTGCAAAGCCCGGCTCTCAGTCTCTGCCCACAGCTGCAGCCACCTCCTTGAGCCCGCCCACTGTCTGTGAAGGGAGAGCCTGTCACTTGTAGTGCTGTCTGTGTGGGTAGAGCATGTCACTTGTAATGCTGTCTATGTTTCGTAGTGCTATGAGAAGGAATCTGTCAATTGTAATGCTGTGTGTGTGGTTTTTCTGTTTATAAATAGGGATGCTCGGAAAATTCCGCGGAATTATAAATTCCGTGATTCCGGCCGGAATTAGGTTAATGGAATTCCTATACCTCTCAAACGGAATTCCGCGGAAATTTTATAATTCCGACGGAATTTTTCGGAATAGCACAAAAAAAATCTCTCTCTCTCTCTCTCTCTCTCTCTCTCTCTCTCTCTCTCTCTCTCTCTCTCTCTCTCTCTCTCTCTCCTCCTCCTCCTCCTCCTCCTCCTCCTCCTCCTCCTCCTCCTCCTCCTCCTCCTCCTCCTCCTCCTCCTGCTATGGTATATTAGCTGTTTTGAAAATCTGCAATTCCCTACTGCAATGGATGGATGGATGGATGGATGGATGGATGGATGGAGGAGGAGGAGGAGGAGGAGGAGAAGGAGGAGGAGGAGGAGGAGGAGGAGGAGGAGGAGGAAGAGAGAGAGAGAGAGAGAGAGATTTTAAATTTTTTCCGACGGAATTCCGTATAAGTCGGAATTCCGCGGAACTGCCCCGGTATACCGTCGGAATGGAACGGTAACGGAATTTCTATATGACGGAATGCGGAATTGTGCCGGAAACGGAAATGGGCTATTCCGACCATGCCTGTTTATAAAAAGATTGGGTATCTCAATTTTTTTTTTACTTTTTGTTTAGACCTGTCACACGCACCACTCCCCCCCCCCCCCCCCCCCATTCCGAAAATGGGCACAATTTCAGCACTTGCCATAAGCGCCATCTTACCTAGATATGCCACTGAGAATACTAACCAGAGGTTAAGGGTCAGTGGTTAAATGAAAGCCACTGCTGATACTGCTCCTTACAGTGTGATCCCGGCCTTAGTCAAACCATGCAAGGGCAGAGCAGTGTGCTTGCTTATGTCTGTCTACAGTGTTATAGGACCAGAGGGTAGTTACTGTTTTGTGGCTGCACTTATTAAATGACTGGCAGTTGGAGTTCCTGGTCACGTGGGTCACCAGTCACCACAGGGGAAGGAGGAGTAAATGTTGGGATGTCATTTGATTTTTATTTATGTCCATGTGCTGGACATTGGGTAAAACGGTGAAAGCTCATTGCCCCCATCAACTCATCCCTTCAACAAAGGAAGCAGGACATTTGGGCATCCAGCATCTATCGAACAATTTGGATGCCCCATAGTAGCCAATACAAATATTGTCTATTGGGTGCCGAAAGCAGAAATTTGGGGGCACAATAAATATCCTTTTGAAAATAAGAACGCTATAGTTTTTAAAATATGTTATGGTTTGTATTTATACATTTTTAGTTTTTGGCCATAATTGTTTTGAAATGTATAGATTTCAAAATTATAGGGTTAGTAAGGGGGGGTGGGGTTCTAAGGTTAGGCATCAGGAAGGGGGTTTTAGGGTTAGGCATCAGGAAAGGGGTTTTACGATTAGGAATCAGGAAAGGGGGTTCTAAGGTTAGGCGTCAGGAAGGGGGTTTTAGGTTTAGGCGATAGGAAAGGGGGTTTTAGAGAGTCAGGAAGAGGGGTTCTAAGGTTAGGAAGGGAGTCAGAAAGGCGGGGTTTATATTTTGCCATATATACAATTTTTATAATTTCAATACAGTATATTTAAAGAGAACCAGAGATGAAGCACCCTCTTGTATTTTACCTTATAAATCAGTGGTAACATGACAGTAAACACCTAATCTGCTCTTTGTTTCATTGTTCTCTGTTTAATCTGATGGTTATCACCTCTGATAAGAATCCCCGACTGAGCATTCAGTCTAGCTTTGCTACGGAAAGATTATAGCTGAGTCTGTCTTCTCTGGTGTCTTTTCAAGCCCAAGCCTGCCCCCTTGTGGCTCTGCTATAATGACTCAGCTATAATTATTCCCTGCAAAGCCAGACTGAATGCTCAGTCTGGGATTCTTATCACAGCTGATAACAGACACTTTTAGCAGTGAGGATGAAACAGAGAGCAGGGTAGGTGTTTTCTCTAATGTTCTTACTGATATATATGGTAAAATACACAAGGGTGCTTCGTCTCTGGTTCCCTTTAACCCCTAAATTGTGTCACTTATAATTCTTTCTTTCTTTCTTTCTTTCTTTCTTTTTTTTTTTTTACTGGGTGCAAGTAGCTGGGAAGATACAGTATAAAACGTAAGAGGAAGCAGCCATACAGTTAAATATTATTTTCTATTGGGAAGTTTTACTTATTCAGTAACTTTGAAAAAGGCATAAAAAAAAGCAAAGAAGAAAATTTTGTCTTCAACTTCTGACGGGTATAATTATTATATTGCATTAAAATTTTTGGAGGTTAATGGCGGGAAGAAGGAAGTTGACATGTAACTTGTCATCAGGGACACCGCCAACACGTGAACTTCTCAACATCACTCCGCCGCGCAGTGCCTTCCAGTAGATAAACGTGGAGGAGATTGATGGAGGTTAAGTGAATGTGAGTGGTGACTATGGAAAGTTTGCTTTTTTCTTGACAGCGCTTATATGTAGCCCAGGTCTCTGTCCACCCCTCCCCCCTTCAGGCCGCAAGAGGTCTCGGTGCGCGCAAATTAACTTTCAGGGAGTCAAAGGTGGAAACGCTAAGGTGGCAAAAGTCTTATTCCAACTAGCGAGGTCGCTTGGAGACTTGACAAGACAGAAAGAACAGATGAGCCTGAACACATTTCCAACTATTTACGCGTGGAGGTGGTGAGATTTCGCAAATCAGCGCCATGTTTTACTGGCTTTGTACTTTATTTTTATTTTTATTTTTTTATGTAAAAAAAATAAAAGGATATTTTAGTGGTAAAATCTTAAAGGAAATGTAGTGAGGTTTTTTTTTTATTCATTTAGTAGGTAAAATCATATTTTATTTATTTAGTAGATAAAAGATATAAAAAATATTTTTAATGTAAAAGTTTACTGTGTGCGTGCTTTTTCTAATAAAAAAATATTGTTTTGTTATTGTTTTTTTCATTTACATTTCACAATTGAAAAAACATTGGGGGACATTTATCAAGAGAGTTCGAGATAAAATATAGGTACGTTTTTAGAAATCCATGCAGAACTGTCTCAGAGATATTGGGCTCGATTCACAAAGTGGTGCTAACCCAGTTAGAGACTTTAGGTGTGATAACCATTGCGCCACGCTGGTGAAAAGCCAGTTTAGGCGTGATAAGTTTAGGCGTGATAAGTTTAGGCATGCTAAGTTTAGGCATGCTAAGTTTAGATAAGTTTAGATCGCACGCAAAGTCCCGCACGCAAAGCAGCGCCATTAAACTCTATGCGAAGTGCACCCGACTTTGCTAGCGCAAACCTTTTGATCAGCTGTGCACTGCGGTGCTAACCCAGTTGGTGCTTAAACTTATCACACCTAAACTTATGTCTAAACTTATCATGCCTAAACTTATCACGCCTAAACTTATCAAGCCTAAACTGAGTTTAGGCGTGATAAGTGGCTTTTCACCAGCGTGCTAACTGGTAGCACCGCTAATTGTGAATCAAGCCTATTGAGTTATTTTGCAAGATCAGGAAACAAGGACAGATAACTCCACGTCCCCATTAGCTATGCAAAAATGTTGGGGGCATTGCTGCCATCAAACAGTATAACTCAGCGACAAATGGTCCATTTCGAAATCACCGTACCAGGTGAGGCTTTAAGAGCCAATAATTGTCAGTGATAACTTAATGTTTAACGAACAAAATTATTGTGATCCAAGAGTTGCCATGGCTTCAGAGGATACAGACTGTGCCAGCCAAATCTAATTAACTTTCTTAAGCAGCGAGATGGACAAGGATGATCAGCTCGTTATGGGATATTTAGACGTTGCAGAAGCCATTGAACACATTTTACTGTGTTGTGCCCGCAATATATCAGCTGAGGCAGCAGAGAAGCCTTTCATCAAGGTTTCCATCCACATTCATGACTTCCTGACCTTGGTGGTGGAAAGTTTTGCTTCTTTTTACCGTGAGATACTGATAGGTAGATAGATATGGATGACACGATTAAGAAGAACATACACAAACCAAATTCATTTTTTTTCACCAAATCAGTGCTGCTCGTAATGGAAAAATGTACGCTTACGGATCATTACGAGTAATTTTACGCTATTACGCATTACGGAATTACGCTTACGGCGTAGACATTTATCTACGGTTCATGTCTGTAATTACGCATGGCCCTTACGCAATTACACGTAAGAATACCGTAATGCAGGTTGTTACGGTATTGCCTTACGCATAACTTCCTACTAGCAATTAATGCGTAAGGCAATGCTCCCAAGCGGAAAAGTTGACGCATGGATCAATGTTAGGTAGCCGCCGACTTTAAGGGTTAATAGCAAAGCCCCCTTAATTGCTGAGAGCCTCAAATTTGGAGAATATATTAAGGAGATCAGGAGGAATAAGAGGAAACATTTTTTTTTCAAAAAGACCTTATAGTTTTTGAGAAAATCGATGTTAAAGTTTCAAAGGAAAAATATATACATTTAAAAACCCGCCGACTTTAACGGTTAATAGCAAAGCCTGCTTAAAATTTAGGAACACCAAATTCCCAAGGTATATTAAGAGGATCAGTGGGAATAAGAGGAAAAAAATTTTTTTTCAAGGACAAAAATGTCTTTTAAATGTGGAAAATGTCAGTTTTTTTTGCACAGGTAACAATAGTGTATTATTTTCATAGATTCCCCCAAGTGGGAAGAGTTTTACTTACTTCGTTCTGAGTGTGGGAAATATAAAAAAAAAACGACGTGGGGTCCCCCCTCCCAGACCTCTTTAACCCCTTGTCCCCCATGCAGGCTGGGATAGCCAGAATGCGGAGCACCGGCCGCGTGGGGCTCCGCACCCTGACTATACCAGCCCACATGGTCCATGAATTGGGGGGTCTCGGAAGGGGAGGGGCAGCCAAGCTTTCACCTCCCCCTCCGAGGCACTTGTCCAATCCAAGGACAAGGGGCTCTTCTCCACCTCCGATGGGCGGTGGAGGTGGAGGCCGCGATTTCCTGGGGGGGGGAGGGGTTCATGGTGGCATCTGGGAGTCCCCTTTAAAAAGGGGTCCCCCAGATGCCCACCCCCCCTCCCAGGAGAAATGAGTATAGGGGTACTTGTACCTCTTACCCATTTCCTTTAAGAGTTAAAAGTAAATAAACACACAAACACTTAGAAAAAGTATTTCAATTGAACAAAAAACATAACCACGAAAAAAGTCCTTTAATATTCTTAATTAACCATTAATACTTACCTGTCCCTTTAAATAAATGATCCCTTGCAATAGCCTCGGAAATGTTCTATCAGTTACAATGTAACAAAGTTATTACAATGTAACAACTTAAACATCGATTTTCTCAAAAACTATAAGGTCTTTTTGAAAAAAATTTTTTTCCTCTTATTCCCACTGATCCCCTTAATATACCCTGGGAATTTGGTGTTCCTAAATTTTAAGCAGGCTTTGCTATTAACCGTTAAAGTCGGCGGGTTTTTAAATGTATATATTTTTCCTTTGAAACTTTAACATCGATTTTCTCAAAAACTATAAGGTCTTTTTGAAAAAAATTTTTTTCCTCTTATTCCTTCTGATCTCCTTAAAGGATACCACAACTGACATGTGGCATAATGAGATAGACATGGGTATGTACAGTGCCTAGCACACAAATAACTATGCTGTGTTCCTTTTTTTCTTTCTCTGCCTGAAAGAGGTAAATATCAGGTATGTAAGTGGCTGACTCAGTCCTGACTCAGTGACTACAGTGTGACCTTCACTGATAAGAAATTCCAACTATAAAACACTTTCCTAGAAGAAAATGGCTTCTGAGAGCAAGAAAGAGATAAAAAAGGGGGAAATTCTTATCAGTGAGGGTCACACTGTAGTCACTTCCTGTCTGAGTCAGGACTGAGTCAGCCACTTACATACCTGATATTTACCTCTTTCAGGCAGAGAAAGAAAAAAAGGAACACAGCATAGTTATTTGTGTGCTAGGCACTGTACATACCCATGTCTATCTCATTATGCCACATGTCAGTTGTGGTATCCTTTAATATATTCTCCAAATTTGAGGCCCTTAGCACTTAAGGGGGCTTTGCTATTAACCCTTAAAGTCGGCGGCTTTTTTATATTATATGGGAGCGTAATATTACGCGATTACGGCAGACTGTGTAATGTCAATAGGAGTTTACTGTCTTACGCGTAATTTGTTACGCGTAATAACGTAACCTACGGTCTATGCGTAATTAATTACGTGTAATACCGTAACCTTAGGCCCGGTTCACATTAGCGGTGGCCGTCCGGAATCGCCGTGCCGGAGCCGGACCGCTTGCAGAACGGACGGAACGGACGCACGGCAATAGCAATGAAAGCCTATGCGTCCGTTCACATGCGTCCGTTCTGCCGGACCGGAGCCGGACCGGATCCGGACCGGATCCGGACTCCGGCGTCCGTTCCAACATGCGCTATTTTTTGGTCCGGCTCCTCCGGCAGCCGTATCCGGGGCGGAGCCGGACTGCACCATCCGGCCAATACAAAGTAATGAGAACCGGAGAGCGCACAACACACTGGCTACAAAAACCGGACGTTCTACCCCACTTCCTATGCATTTTGGATGGGGACCACATGGAGTTCACAGAGTGGGGCAGCAGCGATTTCATGCTGGAGCTCTAGGCAGCAACATGTCTGATATAAGTCTGATAACGAGGAGGCGAACAACAGAGAATTCCCAGGTATACGAAAAATGCCTGGATCCATGGTCCCAACTGCAGTCTCTGTATCCACGGATGGTCTCCACACGTCCACCTGTCTCCAACAATGACCCCAGACCCTTCTGCTGACCTCCCAGACCCCAGGTATTAACAGGTTGTTATCTCCTTAAGAAACCGGATCCGGACCGCAACCGTGTTCACACCGCACGGAAACCGGATGCAAACGGACCGGATCCGGACCGGATCCGGATAGGAACCGTACGGATCAGGTCCGGTCCGGATACGGTGCGGTCCGGACATCCGGTGCGGTTTTGACAAAACCGCAAGTGTGAACGGGGCCTTACACGTAATGCTTACGGTGCATTTGTAGTGAATTACGATGCGTAATTACGCTAATGCGTAATTTCGGCCCAGCACTGCACCAAATCATTCTGGCCTAGGGAAAACCCCAGCATGTTTATGCTTTATGGTGTGCTGGTCCAGTGGTCCTTCGTCCATTGTCACAAGAAGAAGCTTCCTCATTCAACCAGGAGAAGCTCTCCATTCAAGAACTGTAGAAGAAGAACTCTGATGTTGTAGGCTAGGCATTATGGGGTGCCTTATGGTAAATCCAGCCCTGTCCTAATTATAGGCAGGATACATATCTTGCATTAAAAACAGATGCACCAAATTACCATTAACCACTTGCCGACCGCACACTCATACCGTGCGGCGGCAAAGTGGTAGCTGGAGGACCAGCGACGCAGATCTGCGTCGCCAGGTGCCTCCCTAATTAATCAGGAAAGGCCGCTCACGCGAGCGGCCGTTTCCTGTTAGATCACGGAGCGGATCTCCGTGAATACCCTGACTAAATGTAAACGTAGGAGACATATGTCTCCTTTGTTTACATTCTACGGCGCTGCTGCGCAGCAGCGCCGTAAGGCAGATCGGCGATCCCCGGCCAATCAGCGGCCGGGGATCGCCGCCATGTGACAGGGGACGTCCTGTCACTGGCTGCACAGTACGGATAACGTCCTGTGCAGCCCGGACCACCGGGGATGACAGGTAGGAGAGGGAGGGGGGAATTTCGCTGCGGAGGGGGGCTTTGAGGTGCCCCACCCCGCAAACCTCAGGCAGGCAGGAGCGATCAGACCCCCCCTGCACATCATCCCCATAGGGGGGAGAAAAGGGGGGCGATCTGGTCGCTCTGCCTGCACCCTGATCTGTGCTGGGGGCTGCAGAGCCCACCCAGCACAGATCACGAAAAACAGCGCTGGTCCTTAAGGGGGGTAAAGGGTGGGTCATTAAGTGGTTAATGGACAACATTAGCTTCCACAAACATTTTGCATGCAGAGTGTTCTGTACTAGACCCTGCCGCCGTGATGAGGCTATCCTTCTGGAAGGACTAAGCAATTGTCTTGGTCCCGGTAGGTGTGCAGGGTCCTGGCTAACACCTCCTCAGACTAGTGTTGGGCGAACAGTGTTCGCCACTGTTCGGGTTCTGCAGAACATCACCCTGTTCGGGTGATGTTCGAGTTCGGCCGAACACCTGACGGTGCTCGGCCAAACCGTTCGGCCATATGGCCGAACTAAGAGCGCATGGCCGAACGTTCCCCGAACGTTCGGCTAGCGCTGTGATTGGCCGAACGGGTCACGTGGTTCGGACCCGAACGCGCTCTGATTGGCCGAACTGTCACGTGGTTCGGGTAAATAAATACCCGAACCACGTCATATCTCCGCCATTTGTCTGTGGGTTTAGCTTTGGGTAGGCAGGCAGGGTAGTTCGCGCTCCAGCCACGCTAGCCAGGGTCCCCCCCAGTCATTGTGTGTCGCTGCTGGGAATAGTAGTACACCGCTCGCTCAGCATTCTGTTTACTGCCACTCTGTGTACCTCGCTCAGCCACACTATATAGCATTCTGTTTACTGCCACTCTGTGTCTGCTGGGAATAGTAGTACACCGCTTGCTCAGCCACACTATATAGCATTCTGTTTACTGCCACTCTGTGTACCTCGCTCAGCCACACTATATAGCATTCTGTTTACTGCCACTCTGTGTCTGCTGGGAATAGTGGTACACCGCTCGCTCAGCCACACTATATAGCATTCTGTTCACTGTTCTGTGTCTGCTTGGAATAGTGGTACACCGCTCGTTCAGCCACACTATATAGCATTCTGTGTACTGTTCTGTGTCTGCTGGGAACAGTAGTACACCGCTCGTTCAGCCACACTATATAGCATTCTGTGTACTGTTCTGTGTCTGCTGGGAACAGTAGTACACCGCTCGCTCAGCCACACTATATAGCATTCTGTTCACTGTTCTGTGTCTGCTGGGAATAGTGGTACACCGCTCGCTCAGCCACACTATATAGCATTCTGTTTACTGTTCTGTGTCTGCTGGGAATAGTGGTACACCGCTCGCTCAGCCACACTATATAGCATTCTGTTTACTGTTCTGTGTCTGCTGGGAACAGTAGTACACCGCTCGCTCAGCCAGACTATATACCATTGTTTACTGACACTCTGTGTACACCGCTCAGCCAGACTATATACCATTGTTTACTGCCACTCTGATTCTGCTGGGAACAGTAGTACACCGCTCGCTCAGCCAGACTATATAGCATTGTGTTTACTGCCACTCTGTGTACACCGCTCAGCCACACTATATAGCATTGCGTACTCTGCCAGTCAGTGTGTATATTGCTGGGATCAGTAATACTCCACTCACCGTCAACCACTATATGAGCTCAACATGAGTTCCCCAGAGACCTCCGCTGTGAGCAGCACTCCCAACAACAGCAACAGCCAACGCCCCACGCAAGCTATAACATCCACCCCAGCAGCCAGTGGTCAGCAGCAGCCCTCCCCGGAGGAGAACGTTGTGTCCATCAGTCCGTCGCCAGAGCGATTAATGAGGGCTGCCATTGAGGAGATGATGGGGCCTGATGTGGAGGAGGAGGTCTGGCTCAGGCCAGCATCCCAAGTTAATGTTGAGGACGATGAGGGGTCTGTGTCTGGGGATGTTGGGGTGGCAGAGGTGGTGGGTGGGTCAGACTCAGGAGAAGAGTTGTATGATGAGGATGATGATCGGGACCATCTGTATGTGCCTCAGAGTCCGACCCCGGAAAACATGTTGTATCGTGTGTTTAGGTACTAAAATCTGCGTTCCCTCCCAGTAGTGTTGGGCGAACAGTGTTTGCCACTGTTTGGGTTCTGCAGAACATCACCCTGTTCGGGGTGACTATATAGCAGACTATATAGCATTGTGTTTAATGCCACTCTGTGTACACGGCTCAGCCACACTATATAGCATTGTGTTTACTTCCACTCTGTGTCTGCTGGGAACAGTAGTACACCGCTCACCCGCCACTGTATAGCATTGTGCTCTGTGTCACTGCTGACAATAGTGGTACACCGCTCACCCACCACTGTATAGCATTTCTGTACTGCCACTGTACTGCTGCCAGTCAGCGTGTACTTTAAGGATAAGTGAAATGAGGAAGAAATCCGGTGAAAGAGGGAGGGGCAAGGGAAGAGGTGTTTCCCCTGACGGTTCACGTACAGGCCACAGGGGAGCACCCAAGAAAACCCACTCAATACTGCCCATGTTGTCCAGGACAACAACCCTCACAGATCCAAAAGAACAGGACCAGATAATTACTTGGATGACCTCTCAAGCGTCCAGCAGTGGGTTAAGCAGCACCAGCACATCACGCACGAGGTCCGAGTCCTCAGCCAGTTAAAGTCTGGGCTTTCTTTGAAGACTGCACTGAGGATGTTACCATGGCGATTTGCAAGGTGTGCAAGACCCGCCTGAGCAGGGGGAAAAGTATTAACAACCTCTCCACCACCAGCATGAGCCGCCACATTCTATCCAAACATCCCACTCTGTGGGCAAACGCGGCAGGACAGGGTACCACCAGCAACACTGCCTCCCTTGGGTTCACCAGACTCACCACCAGACCCGCCTCAGCAGCAGCAGTAGCCCAGCCATTGCGTGGTTCACAACATTCACAAACATCAGACGATGCTGACACTGTCACTTTCCGGACTAGTGCTCTTGAGGTCTCCCAGTGTTCATCAAACACAACAACCAACAGCCCTTCGGTGTGCAGCGCTACGGTTGAGTTGTCTGTTTCTGAGATGTTTGAGCACAAGAGGAAATTGCCAGCAAATGACCCCCGGGCCGTGGCAGTAACAGCCAGCCAGCATAGCCAAGCTTCTGGCCTGCGAAATGCTGCCATATCGAGTGGTGGAGACAAACAGCTTCAAGGGCATGATGTCAGTGGCCATCCCACGTTACGTGGTTCCCAGCCGCTACCACTTTGCGCGCTCTGCAGTGCCTGAGTTGCATGAGCACGTGGTCAGCTAAATAACCCGAAGCTTGAAGAATGCCGTTGCCTGCAAGGTTCACCTCACCACTGACACCTGGACGAGTGCGTTCGGCCAGGGTCGATACATCTCCCTTACCGCGCACTGGGTGAACCTTGTGGAGCCTGGCAGCGATTCCTCACCTGCTACGGCGCGGGTGTTGCCCACGCCGCAAACAGCTGGATAACAACAGCAGCACCTACCTCTCTGACTCCTTCTCCTCCAACGCATCTCAAAGCTGTACCTCATCCGGAAATGCTAACCCAGCACCAGCAGCAGTAGGATCGTGGAAGCAGTGCAGCACAGCTGTTGGCATGCGTCAGCAAGCGTTGCTGAAGCTGATCTGCCTTGGGGATAAGCAGCACACAGGGGAGGAAATTTGGAGGGGAATAAAGGAACAGACGGATTTGTGGCTGGCACCGCTGGACCTGAAACCGGGCATGAAGCTAGACACCTGGCACGAACTGGCAATGTACGCAATAGAGGTGCTGGCTTGCCCGGCAGCCAGCGTTATGTCGGAACGCTGTTTCAGTGCTGCCGGAGGCATCATCACAGATCGGCGTATCCGCCTCTCCACAGAAAATGCAGACCGTCTGACTCAAATTAAAATGAATCAATCCTGGATTGGAAACGACTACGCAACACTCCTGGACCCCAACCAAGTAACATGACCGATGAACATCTGGGATGGTTTAGCGTTTCCGGTCCCTGTTTATTGAACCTCTCATCTGTATTACATTTATGACTGCATGGCGGCAAAAAGCATTGCTGCTATATCCGCACGCTTTTTGTCCTCATGCAAGGCCTGGGTTGTTGTGTCTCACAAAGCGTGGCCTTCTCCTCCTGCGCCTCCTCCTGTTCCATCACGTGTGCTGCTGCTGCTGCTGGGTTACCGTTGCCGCGTGGTCCCTGTTTATTGAACCTCTTATCTTTATTACATTTATGACTACATGGCGGTACAAAGCATGCTATCCGCACGCTTTTTGTCCTCATGCAAGGCCTGGGTTGTTGTGTCTCACAAAGCGTGGCCTTCTCCTCCTGCGCCTCCTCCTGTTCCATCACGTGTGCTGCTGCTGGGTTAGCGTTGCCGCGTGGTCCCTGTTTATTGAACCACTTATCTTTATTACATTTATGACTGCATGGTGGTACAAAGCATGCTATCCGCACGCTTCTTGTCCTCATGCAAGGCCTGGGTTGTTGTGTCTCAAAGCGTGGCCTTCTCCTCCTGCGCCACCCTCCTCCTGTTCCATCACGTGTGCTGCTGCTGGGTTAGCATTACCGGTCCCTTTTCCTGGAACCTCTTATATGTATTACATTTATGACTGCATGCCGACAAAAAGCATGTTACCTGTGCAAAGAAAACAGACATTTCCCGCATTTAAAAGACAGTTTTCCCTTTGAAACTTTAAAATCGATTTTCTCAAAAACTATAAGCTCTTTTTGCTAAATTTTTTTTTCCTCTTGTACCCACTCCCAAGGTGCACATACCCTGTAAATTTGGGGTATGTAGCATATAAGGAGGCTTTACAAAGCACAAAAGTTCGGGTCCCCATTGACTTCCATTATGTTCGGAGTTCGGGTCGAACACCCGAACATCGCGGCCATGTTCGGCCTGTTCGGCCCGAACCCGAACATCTAGATGTTCGCCCAACACTACCTCAGACCTCCTTCTTGACCTGACTTTTCCCCTGGTGGGAAAAAAGGGGAACTAGAACACTAACTTGCATAGGGCCAAATTTTTCTTAATAGATCTCTTGTTCCATGACATTTGGTCAAGCACTGAACTGTTTTTAGGGACTGCAGGGTCAGGAGCTGATGTTTCCAGTACACTTGAGCAGCGGCAAAGACCTCGAGGTAAGCATCACTTGCATTTTCATTCTGACGGAGATGTAGGTCTTCATCAATACTTTGCAGTAGCTTGTGTTTATAGCATAGCTTTCCCTACATGTAATGCTGGGTACACACGTTGCGATTTCCCGCTCGATCTGCGGGATCAATTCGATTATTTCCGACATGTTCGATTCGGTTTCATTCAATACAGCCATTGTTTTTGCATACTTGTCATGCAAAATCGATGGCTGTATAGAACGAAACCGAATTGAACATGCCGGAGATAATCGATCGATCCTGCGGATTGAGCGGGAAACCACAACGTGTGTACCCAGCATAAGGATCCTGGTGCACTGATTCATGCATTACTGAATGATTACTGGCAAGTTTGAACAGACATGCTGCAAGATGTAGGGCCAACATGCTCGATCGGGAGCACCACGGTAATGGTAGGCAATATCGGGATGAGCAACAAACACGATGGAACTACTGTCCCCCCTAGTGTAAAATATGCGTTCCACATCACTCCAATGCTTGCTCCTTTCAGGTTTGAAGAAAAAAGCATTGAAGTGTGGAATGCTAGTGAATGCGACGTGGACCGCAGCTTTAGGCGGCAACATGGGAAAGTTAGCACCCCCCGAAGCGCTGCGACCAGCAAGACGTAATTGAAATTATGATTATGAATGGCTGGGCTATTTGGAAGCCCATCATTACCCAGTATTAAGTAGCTCCCAAGTATAGTTACCAAGAGGTGCCCCCAGTATTCAGCAATTAGAGGAACCCCAGTATTAGGTAGCCCCCAGTATACGTAGCCTAGGATGTCCCAGAGTGTTTGCCAACCAGGGCTCCAGTATTATTAAGTAGGGTCAGCCAGAGGTGTCGACCAGTATGTGCTGCTGTACAATGTAAGTATATTTATGGCTAGCTGCATCCGTGTGCATCAGATTGCATTCAAATATTTAGATTAGGGATTAGTGCATAATTTGCATCTGATTTGTATTCAAGGTGCCTATTTCAGCCCCAAGGGGCTCTGCACACCTCTGTTGGTTTCATTTCATTTGCAGCCTAGGAAGGCTGCCAATCTATTGCTGTTTTTTGAAAAAAATGCGTGGACCATTTATGGCTAGCAGCCTCAGGTAAGAATTAAGTTTTAACTGTTAGACTAGTGGTTAGGGCTCTTCCATGAAGTCACGTCATCGCCGTGGGAGAGTCTAGTAAAAAACAATTTGTGCACATACTGTTTGTTGAAGCCAACATCCTCCTTTACTGTACCTGTTTTGGATGCAAATTGTGTCATTTTTCCCATATTTCGAGCTCTGCACGTCTATGCAGGTAGTCTATTCGGATGCAGCCTTTGTCTGGAAGCGCTGCCAATATTTCCTGTTGACCAGTTTTTAGTAGCCAGATGTGCCCACAGTATTCATTAACTAGATGGGACACCTGAGAGAAATCCGAAGAGCTTAGAGGGGTGAGTCCACAGGGGGCATGCAAAGTGGTCCACCTTTCACCCAGGCTTCCAATCACTGTGGTTCCAGCAGTGTATCGCATCACATAGCCCACCCATGAGGTCCCTAGTTGGCCCCCTTATTGCTGCCACTGAAACCCTCCCTCCCCTTCCCCCCAGCTATGGGCCATTTAGCAGCAGTTGTGGATGCTAGGGATATCCTTGGGCCACCAGCACCCAGTCCATCAGCACTGATACCACCAGGGGCATAGCAATAGGGGTTGCAGAGGTTGCGACCGCATCGGGGCCCTTGGGCCAGAGGGGCCCCGAGAGGCCATCCCTCCACCACAGTATTCATTCACTCTTTATTGGTCCTGTGCTGATAATATTCACTTCCACAGATAGTTTGAATAGTAGTAATTATCAACAAACTTCTCCCCATTCCCTTCTTGCACCTCTGACACTGTGGTTGCCCTTGATTGCTTTTGATGTGCCATATCAATTGTTTTGTATAAAGTGCTTGGGGGGCCCCAATGTAAAACTTGCACTGGGAGCCCACAGCATCGTACCTACGCCACTGGATACCACTTTCTTCTGGAAGAAAGACTACAGAGATATATGTTTGCCGGTCAGGGCCGGCCCATGAGGCGGGGTGAAACTTTTGCCTCAGGCGGCACTTCTGGGGGGGGCGGCATCCGCCCGTCCGTAGGTGTGGGGGGCCGCCTGAGCTGGAGGGGATAGCGGGCAGGAAGGGGGTATTGGGCCTAGCGGCGGGGAGGGGGGTCGGACCCCCCCTCCCTCGTCTGGGTCCCCCGTCCTCCGCTCCTCTCCAGCTTTAAAAAAGTTACGTTGCTGCAGCTTTTGTAAGAGGCACGGGCGGGGATCGCTCACCTCTTCCTCGTTCCAGCATGCGCTCCACTGACGTCACTTCCTGCTACGCCGCCCACTGTACTGTGAGTGGACGGCGTTACAGGAAGTGATGTCAGTGGAGCGCACGCTGGAAAAGCGGAAAAGGTGAGTGATCCCCGCCCGTGCCTCTTACAATAGCTGCAGCAACGTAACTTTTTAAAGCTGGAGGGGAGCAGAGGACGGGGGACCCAGGCGAGGGAGGGGGGGTCCGACCCCCCTCCCCGCCGCTAGGCCCAATACCCCCTTCTTGCCCGCTATCCCCTCCAGCTCGGCGGCCCCTTACACCCACGGGGGGTGGGGGGGGGCGGCGATTTCTTTAAAGATTGCCTCAGGCGGCAAAAAGTCTAGGGCCGGGCCTGTTGCCGGTGAATCTTCAGTGGAACAACATCAAGTGGGAACAGTTTTCAAACCCGTTCAATTGACTCTTCCGCCACCAAAAAATAGCCAGCTGGGACCGTCTCCTTGTTCATTTCTCATCTTAGACCAGCAGCGAGTTTAGTTTGTTATTAAAAAAAAGAGAGATCAAGCGTTCATAATTATCAGTGCGCAGCATACATCTCTCCGTTTACCGTAAAAACGTGATCTCCAGTCTGTATTTCTGTACGATGTGACTTTTCATAAATTCTGCCTTTGTTGCAACTTCTTTTGTTTCCGCGATTAATAGACTGCTGGCCTTGCCTACAGAACTTTTTTTTTTTCCTTCAGCTCTGTGTAGTTGCCACGGTGACTATAAAGTAGAGAGCCTTTACAACAGACCTTGAGAAGTTGCAGCGTATGAAAGAGATGTTGCTTTCTTAATAAAAAATACGGAATTCATGTACTTAGCGGTGATGATTGCTTCTGGGGATTCCGGCTCCTTCAAGTGCGTTTTGTCATTTCGCCACGCTCTTCCCTAGGCCGCCTCCTCCGATCGCCTCTCTCTTCTCCCTTTAATTTCTCTGAAAAACAGTGCTGTTCTTTTTTTTTGTTGTTTTTGTTTTATTGAAGTCTAATTATGAGCTGCTACTTTGCGGCGTGATGGAACACTTTCAGATAATGTTCGGTTTCATCTTGCAATAAAGGTGCTAAAAAAGGCCTGCGATGGCAGACTTCTGAGTGTTACAGCTGAAATAAAGGCTCTGAAATAGTGACTTAAAGTGTAATTTAAACCTCAAACAAAATTTTGTAGATGGGTTCAAAATCCCCTCCCCATCAATTATGCAATTATAATGTGTTATTGATTTGGCTTCTGGCACTAGATATTTCCATCGCTAGGAACAAGACAGCAGGGCTGGAGCGTGGCAGAGGCGAGAGAGGCTCCAGCCTCAGGGCGCAGTGTAGGCGGGGGGCACACAACTCACTCAGCTATCATTCCCCTATTGTGTTTGAAGCAGAGAGAAATAAGAAAAGGAGATACATGGCAGTGACTGCAAGCCAGATAACTAGAGATTAAGGTGTTGGGGGCCCTGGGGCACCTCTTAGTCTAATAGCAATCAGTGTGTGACAGCTGGGGTGGGAGCAGTGGCGGCTCCAGCTTCAGATTTTTGGGGGGGCTCAAAGGCGGCACAAGGGCTGGCAGGCCGGGCTTGGTGGGGGGGGGAACTTGTGCCCAAAAATTGGGCGTGGTCATGACGTCATGTGGGCGGGGCTAACTGTAATGTAATTGTACCAGCTAACGTAGTTACATTAAAAAAAATGAAGTAAACGTACATAATGACAGATAGCCTTTCACCAGTAAATGCACATAAGAGTCAGCTTTTCACCAGTAAATGCACATAATGACAGACAGCGTTCCCCCAGTAAATGCACATAAAAGACAACTTTTCACCAGTTTATGCACATAATGACAGACAGCATTTCCCCAGTAAATGCACATAAGAGACAACTTTTCACCAGTTAATGCACATAATGACAGACAGCCAGTGTCCCCAGCATAGGTAACCAGGTGTATAGCTGTCCCTAGTATATGTAGCCAGGCGTATAGCTTTCCCCAGTATATGTAGTCAGACTGGTGGTGGTGGGCTGGGGGCCCCAGGGCACCTCAATCCTGACTGGTGGTGGGCTGGAGACCTCAGGCCTGTGTGGCTGGTGGTGGTCTAGGGGCCCCAGGGCAGCACAGGCCTGGCTGGTGGTGGTGGGCTGGGGGCCCCAGGGCAGCTCAGGCCTGGCTAGTGGTGGTGGGCTGGGGGCCCCAGGGCAGCTCAGGCCTGGCTGGTGGTGGTGGGCTGGGGGACCCAGGGCAGCTCAGGCCCTGCTGGGGGTGGTGGGCTGGGGGACCAAGGGCAGCTTAGGCCTGGCTGGTGGTGGTGGGCTGGGGGCTCCAGGGCAGCTCAGGCCTGGCTGGTGATGGTGGGCTGGGGCCCCAGGGCAGCTCAGGCCTGGCTGGTGGGCTGGGGGACCCAGGGCAGCTCAAGCCTGGCTGGTGGTGGTGGGCTGGGGGCCCCAGGGCAGCTCAGGCCTGGCTGGTGGTGGTGGGCTGGGGGACCAAGGGCAGCTCAGGCCTGGCTGGTGGTGGTGGGCTGGGGGACCTAGGGCAGATTAGGCCTGGCTGGTGGTGGTGGGCTGGGGGCCCCAGTGCAGCTCAGGCCTGGCTGGTGGTGGTGGGCTGGGGGCCCCAGGGCAGCTCAGGCCTGGCTGGTGCCAGCATCACATAATGTGTAAAAAAAAACAAAAAACATTCAAGTTGGCAATGGCAGTTGGCTTGACTGCCCACCCCACCCACCTTGAGTGCTCGTCCTCCTGCTGCTGCCTACTGAGCTGTCTCTGTCTGTGGCTGGCTGTCCTCAGATGCTTGCATACTGTCCAGAGTGACGCAGTCTCTGGTGCTCTGGTGGTGGCTGCGGAGTCCCCAGTCCCCCACTGTGCTGCTGCCGGCCTGCTGACACAACGGCCGTCGAAGCGGCAAGCCTCTCTGAACCTGTGCGGGTGGGTGGGCCAGGTGCGCTACTTACTGGCTGTGTGCATGTCACGTGACGGACGTCGTCACGTGACACAACGCCAGGCAGGAACGTTCCCTTGTGAGTCACTCTGTGCCTGCCAGCGTCTCTGACTCAGCTCTATTACCTGAGGCGGGGTTGTGTGTGTCACGTGACTGATCTGACAGCCAGGCCAGCCCTCCTCCAGCTCCAGTCCTCCTCCTTCCTTTCTGAACTTGCCGCAGGGGGGGCTTTACAGGGGACTGATTCGTTTACAGCTGGGGCTGAAGCCTGGGTAAGCCCCAGCGTGGCGCCGCCACCGGGGTGGAGGGATGGAGGGGTGCTGCCTGGAAGACATTTCTCAGCCTTGGGTGCTGGAAGTCCTTGCCCCACCTCTGCGTGCCAGCTTTCACCTGGAGCCATGTTTCCCTCTTTACATTGATTCTAACCAGCAAGAACATTTCTATGTGGAATGTAATGTCACAAGAGAGTGGACAGCATGACTCAGCAGGAGGGAGGGCTCAGAAACATTTGTAGAATGAGTGGGTTGCAGGTGAGTGCACTAAATGAATGCTATTCTTCATGTTCCTATGTTCCTTAACAGAGCCTGGTGAAAATATTCGATTTTTTTTTATTACGCTTATTCATTCTAGATTTTAAATGCTTTTATTCATGAATACTTTTTTCATTTGAAACTTTAAAATTGATTTTCTCAAAAACTATAAGGTCTTTTTGAAACATTTTTTTTTAAATTGTAGCCGCTTATCACCTTTATAATCCATGGGATTTTGGTGATTGTAGCATGTATGAGGGCTTTGCTATTAACTTTAAAGTCAAATCTGTAATCAAGGCCGTGATTATGGATTCTACATGCAGTGGTGCTCAGCAAGATTTCGGATATCCGAACTACCCAGATAATCCGAACTTTCTCCACTATCCGAAATTTGAATAGCAATTCGGATATTTTTAAAAATCCGAATAGACTATCTGAGCAAACTCGGATTTCCCATCTGAAATCTGAAATCTGGGCGGATAGTTAGTTCAGATAATCGAGCAGAAGCCAAAATCACCTTCAATGGCAAAAATCCCTTTCGAACGGGGAGAGAGAGAGAGAGAGAGAGACCTCCGAAAGGGATTTTGACCATTTGAAGAGACTTTGGAAGCATTTTAAGCCATTTTCAGGTCACTTCCGGTTTTCTATCCAGATATTCGAATCCGGCCGGATACTGAGGTCGGATATCCGATTCGGATTGGAAAATTTTAAACTCGGATATCCGACCCGGATTGGATAGAGGGGTATCCGGATCCGAATTAGATCCAGATAGTGAAAAGTGGTATCTGAGCAGCACTGTCTACATGTAATCACGGCTAAAATCTGAGTTGAATCCGGAGCTTCGATTCACATCCATATCACTATCACAGCATATTCGGATTTCGATTCTGCTGTGGCCAGATTTACTCGAATTCGTGATGGGGGGTATCCGAGCAACACTTGTCAATTGTGTTCTGTCTGTGTCCAAAATATGCACCTCCCCATCCTTTTAAGAATGTTCCTTCTTTTTCAGGTGTAGGTAGATCACATAATCTTGACCTGAATGCGTGGTCTATGCATTATTTAAACTGCACAAATCTTTGCACTTCACATACAAGAAGCTATGCGTGAGTTTGGGTTTTGTGTCTTTAGGTTATACATAGTGTTGGGCGAACATCTAGATGTTCGGGTTCGGGCCGAACAGGCCGAACATGGCCGCGATGTTCGGGTGTTCGACCCGAACTCCGAACATAATGGAAGTCAATGGGGACCCGAACTTTTGTGGTTTGTAAAGCCTCCTTACATGCTACATACCCCAAATTTACAGGGTATATGCACCTTGGGAGTGGGTACAAGAGGAAAAAAAAAAATTAGCAAAAAGAGCTTATAGTTTTTGAGAAAATCGATTTTAAAGTTTCAAAGGGAAAACTGTCTTTTAAATGCGGGAAATGTCTGTTTTCTTTGCACAGGTAACATGTTTTTTGTCGGCATGCAGTCATAAATGTAATACATATAAGAGGTTCCAGGAAAAGGGACCGGTAACGCTAACCCAGCAGCAGCACACGTGATGGAACAGGAGGAGGCGCAGGAGGAGAAGGCCACGCTTTGTGAGACACAACAACCCCGGCCTTGCATGAGGGCAAGAAGCGTGCGGATAGCATGCTTTGTACCGCCATGCAGTCATAAATGTAATAAAGATAAGAGGTTCCATAAACAAGGACCGGCAACGCTAACCCAGCAGCAGCAGCAGCAGCAGACGTGATGGAACAGGAGGAGGCGCAGGAGGAGAAGGCCACGCTTTGTGAGACACAACAACCCAGGCCTTGCATGAGGACAAAAAGCGTGCGGATAGCATGCTTTTTACCGCCATGCAGTCATAAATGTAATAAAGATAAGTGGTTCAATAAACAGGGACCACGCGGCAACGCTAACCCAGCAGCAGCAGACGTGATGGAACAGGAGGAGGCGCAGGAGGAGAAGGCCACGCTTTGTGAGACACAACAACCCAGGCCTTGCATGAGGGCAAGAAGCGTGCGGATAGCATGCTTTGTACCGCCATGCAGTCATAAATGTAATAAAGATAAGTGGTTCAATAAACAGGGACCACGCGGCAACGCTAACCCAGCAGCAGCAGACGTGATGGAACAGGAGGAGGCGCAGGAGGAGAAGGCCACGCTTTGTGAGACACAACAACCCAGGCCTTGCATGAGGGCAAGAAGCGTGCGGATAGCATGCTTTGTACCGCCATGCAGTCATAAATGTAATAAAGATAAGTGGTTCAATAAACAGGGACCACGCGGCAACGCTAACCCAGCAGCAGCAGACGTGATGGAACAGGAGGAGGCGCAGGAGGAGAAGGCCACGCTTTGTGAGACACAACAACCCAGGCCTTGCATGAGGGCAAGAAGCGTGCGGATAGCATGCTTTGTACCGCCATGCAGTCATAAATGTAATAAAGATAAGTGGTTCAATAAACAGGGACCACGCGGCAACGCTAACCCAGCAGCAGCAGACGTGATGGAACAGGAGGAGGCGCAGGAGGAGAAGGCCACGCTTTGTGAGACACAACAACCCAGGCCTTGCATGAGGGCAAGAAGCGTGCGGATAGCATGCTTTGTACCGCCATGCAGTCATAAATGTAATAAAGATAAGTGGTTCAATAAACAGGGACCACGCGGCAACGCTAACCCAGCAGCAGCAGACGTGATGGAACAGGAGGAGGCGCAGGAGGAGAAGGCCACGGTTTTTGAGACACAACAACCCAGGCCTTGCATGAGGACAAAAAGCGTGCGGATATAGCAGCAATGCTTTTTGCCGCCATGCAGTCATAAATGTAATACAGATGAGAGGTTCAATAAACAGGGACCGGAAACGCTACACCATCCCAGATGTTCATTGGTCATGTTACTTGGTTGGGGTCCTGGAGTGTTGCGTAGTCATTTCCAATCCAGGATTGATTCATTTTAATTTGAGTCAGACGGTCTGCATTTTCTGTAGAGAGGCGGATACGCCGATCTGTGACGATGCCTCCGGCAGCACTGAAACAGCGTTCCGACATAACGCTGGCTGCCGGGCAAGCCAGCACCTCTATTGCGTACATTGCCAGTTCGTGCCAGGTGTCTAGCTTCGATACCCAATAGTTGAAGGGTGCAGATGGATTGTTCGACACAGCTACGTCATCTGACATGTAGTCCTTGACCATCTTCTCCAGGCGATCGGTGTTGGAGGTGGATCTGCACGCTTGCTGTTCAGTGGGCTGCTGCTGCATGGGTGTCAGAAAATTTTCCCACTCCAAGGACACTGCCGATACCGTTCCCTTTTGGGTACTAGCTGCGGCTTGCGTTGTTTGCTGCCCTCCTGGTCGTCCTGGGTTTGCGGAAGTCAGTCTGTCTGCGTACAACTGGCTAGAGGAGGGGGAGGATGTCAATCTCCTCTCTAAAGTCTCCACAAGGGCCTGCTGGTATTCTTCCATTTTGACCTGTCTGACTCTTTCTTCAAGCAGTTTTGGAACATTGTGTTTGTACCGTGGATCCAGAAGGGTATAAACCCAGTAATTGGTGTTGTCCAGAATGCGCACAATGCGTGGGTCACGTTCAATGCAGTCTAGCATGAATTGAGCCATGTGTGCCAGAGTCCTACCAGAATCCTCATCATCCTCTTGTGAGCGTTGTGATAGTTGTTGTGATGCATCATAGTCGTCACCTTCCTCCTGGTCTGCTTCTGCTGACCATTCGCGTTGAATTGTGGAAGTCCAACGTGCACCGCTCTGGCCCTCGTCAGTGGTGGCATGAAATTCCTGCTCCAACTCCAGCTGTTCCTCCTCCTCTTCTTCGTCATAGCTGCTGGGGCCAGCGTTCCCTGAGGCGGATGGCCTGATGTTGGTACCATCACGCTGATCGTTTTCTCCTTCAGATTCCCCCAGTTGCATCATGACAGCTGTTTCCTTGATTTTTAACATCGACCTCTTCAGTAAACACAGCAGTGGTATGGTAATGCTGACTGAAGAGTTGTCACTGCTCACAAGCAACGTGGATTGCTCAAAATTTTGGAGGACTTGGCAGAGGTCCAACATGTTGGCCCAATCGGATCCACAGAAGCTTGGCAGCTGGCCGGATGCGCCTCGGTACTGCGCCGTCATGTACTGGACCACTGCACTCTTCTGCTCGCAAAAGCGGGCTAGCATGTGCAGCGTAGAATTCCAGCGCGTAGGGACATCACACAGCAAGCGATGGTGGGGGAGATTGAAGCGCTCCTGCATCTTGGCGAGTGCCCCCGAAGCAGTACTGGAATTTCTACAATGTTTGGCCACTCGACGCACCTTCAACAGAAGATCGGCCACGCCTGGGTATGTCCTCAGGAACCGCTGAACTACTAGGTTCATCACGTGCGCCAGGCAAGGGATGTGTGTCAGCTTAGCCAACCTTAAAGCGCGAATGAGATTACTCCCATTATCACACACAACCATGCCCGGTTTCAGGTCCAGCGGTGCCAGCCACAAATCCGTCTGTTCCTTTATTCCCCTCCAAATTTCCTCCCCTGTGTGCTGCTTATCCCCAAGGCAGATTAGCTTCAGCAACGCTTGCTGACGCATGCCAACAGCTGTGCTGCACTGCTTCCACGATCCTACTGCTGCTGGGTTAGCGTTTCCGGATGAGGTACAGCTTTGAGATGCGTTGGAGGAGAAGGAGTCAGAGAGGTAGGTGCTGCTGTTGTTATCCAGTGGGAGGGACGGCGGTGCAGCTGTTTGTGGCGTGGGCAACACCCGTGCCGTAGCAGGTGAGGAATCGCTGCCAGGCTCCACAAGGTTCACCCAGTGCGCGGTAAGGGAGATGTATCGACCCTGGCCGAACGCACTCGTCCAGGTGTCAGTGGTGAGGTGAACCTTGCAGGCAACGGCATTCTTCAAGCTTCGGGTTATTTTGCTGACCACGTGCTCATGCAACTCAGGCACTGCAGAGCGCGCAAAGTGGTAGCGGCTGGGAACCACGTAACGTGGGATGGCCACTGACATCATGCCCTTGAAGCTGTTTGTCTCCACCACTCGATATGGCAGCATTTCGCAGGCCAGAAGCTTGGCTATGCTGGCTGTTACTGCCACGGCCCGGGGGTCATTTGCTGGCAATTTCCTCTTGCGCTCAAACATCTCCGACACAGACAACTGAACCGTAGCGCTGCACACGGAAGGGCTGTTGGTTGTTGTGTTTGATGAACACTGGGAGACCTCAAGAGCACTACTCCGGAAAGTGACAGTGTTAGCGTCGTCTGATGTTTGTGAATGTTGTGAACCACGCAATGGCTGGGCTACTGCTGCTGCTGAGGCGGGTCTGGTGGTGAGTCTGGTGAACCCAAGGGAGGCAGTGTTGCTGGTACCCTGTCCTGCCGCGTTTGCCCACAGAGTGGGATGTTTGGATAGCATGTGGCGGCTCATGCTGGTGGTGGAGAGGTTGTTAATACTTTTCCCCCTGCTCAGGCGAGTCTTGCACACCTTGCAAATCGCCATGGTAACATCCTCAGTGCAGTCTTCAAAGAAAGCCCAGACTTTGGAGCACCTGCCTCCTTGCTGGCGATTTCTGTTTCCTCCTCTTTTGCCTCTCACTCTAACTTCCACGCTTGTGGTGCCTGAAATTGCGCGCCGCCTACCTTGTGGCACAAGGCGAACTCGTGCAGCAGTGGGTTCTTCAACAGACTCATCTGTGCTGCTGCTACGACGGCGATGTTCTCGTTCACAAATAAAATCTGGGTCTCTGTCCACATTGTCCATACCCTCCTCTTCCATCTCCTCAAACTCGTCATATGTCATTGTGGGGGGCCGCCGCCGTGGAGTAGAGCTCCCCAGAACAACCTCTGCGCAGCTCACTCCAACGTCGTCTTCCAGATCTTGTCGGCCGACCTCCTGCAATTGCAACCCCTCCTGCCCAACTTGCTCTGGGATTTGGGTTTCCGAGTCCTCCTCGGACTCGCCTTGTATTTCAGTGCGCGGTGCATTTCCCACAGTTAATGGTTGTGAATCCGGGCACAACATTTCTGGCTGTTCCTCCATTGACCTTTCATAGGTGGAAGTTTGTTGGGCTGGGAATAGCTCCTGCGAATACCCCATTGTGTCCTGAGGTAATTCATAGGACTGGTTATCTGGCAGTTGTGTGCGTGGTGTCGCTGCCGGTTGTGTCAGCTTTGTGCCCACTGGCTCCTTGTAACTGGCTGAGGACTCGGACCTCGTGCGTGATGTGCTGGTGCTGCTTAACCCACTGCTGGACGCTTGAGAGGTCATCCAAGTAATTATCTGGTCCTGTTCTTTTGGATTTGTGAGGGTTGTTGTCCTGGACAACATGGGCGGTATTGAGTGGGTTTTCTTGGGTGCTCCCCTGTGGCCTGTACGTGAACCGTCAGGGGAAACACCTCTTCCCTTGCCCCTTCCTCTTTCACCGGATTTCTTCCTCATTTCACTTATCCTTACAGTACACGCTGACTGGCAGCAGTACAGTGGCAGCACAGAAATGCTATACAGTACCACTATTCCCAGCAGCGACACAGAGCACAATGCTATACAGTGGCGGGTGAGCGGTGTACTACTGTTCCCAGGCCCAGCAGACACAGAGTGGAAGTAAACACAATGCTATATAGTCTGGCTGAGCGGTGTACACAGAGTGGCAGTACACACAATGCTATATAGTCTGGCTAAGCCGTGTACACAGAGTGTCAGAAAACACAATGCTATATATAGCGTGGCTGAGCGAGGTGCACAGTGGCAGTACACACAATGCTATATTAGTCAGGCTAAGCCGTGTACACAGAGTGTCAGAAAGCACAATGCTATATATAGCGTGGCTGAGCGAGGTGCACAGTGGCAGTACACACAATGCTATATAGTCAGGCTAAGCCGTGTACACAGAGTGTCAGAAAACACAATGCTATATATAGCGTGGCTGAGCGAGGTGCACAGTGGCAGTACACACAATGCTTTATAGTCAGGCTGAGCCGTGTACACAGAGTGTCAGTAAACAATGGTATATAGTCTGGCTGAGCGGTGTACACAGAGTGTCAGTAAACAACGGTATATAGTCTGGCTGAGCGGTGTACACAGAGTGGCAGTAAACACAATGCTATATATAGCGTGGCTGAGCGAGGTGCACAGTGGCAGTACACACAATGCTATATAGTCAGGCTAAGCCGTGTACACAGAGTGTCAGAAAACACAATGCTATATATAGCGTGGCTGAGCGAGGTGCACAGTGGCAGTACACACAATGCTTTATAGTCAGGCTGAGCCGTGTACACAGAGTGTCAGTAAACAATGGTATATAGTCTGGCTGAGCGGTGTACACAGAGTGTCAGTAAACAACGGTATATAGTCTGGCTGAGCGGTGTACACAGAGTGGCAGTAAACACAATGCTATATATAGCGTGGCTGAGCGAGGTGCACAGTGGCAGTACACACAATGCTATATAGTCAGGCTAAGCCGTGTACACAGAGTGTCAGAAAACACAATGCTATATATAGCGTGGCTGAGCGAGGTGCACAGTGGCAGTACACACAATGCTTTATAGTCAGGCTGAGCCGTGTACACAGAGTGTCAGTAAACAATGGTATATAGTCTGGCTGAGCGGTGTACACAGAGTGTCAGTAAACAACGGTATATAGTCTGGCTGAGCGGTGTACACAGAGTGGCAGTAAACACAATGCTATATATAGCGTGGCTGAGCGAGGTGCACAGTGGCAGTACACACAATGCTATATTAGTCAGGCTAAGCCGTGTACACAGAGTGTCAGAAAACACAATGCTATATATAGCGTGGCTGAGCGAGGTGCACAGTGGCAGTACACACAATGCTATATACAGCGTGGCTGAGCGAGGTGCACAGTGGCAGTACACACAATGCTATATATAGCGTGGCTGAGCGAGGTGCACAGTGGCAGTACACACAATGCTATATTAGTCAGGCTAAGCCGTGTACACAGAGTGTCAGAAAACACAATGCTATATATATAGCGTGGCTGAGCGAGGTGCACAGTGGCAGTAGACACAATGCTATATATATAGCGTGGCTGAGCGAGGTGCACAGTGGCAGTACACACAATGCTATATATAGCGTGGCTGAGCGAGGTGCACAGTGGCAGTACACACAATGCTATATATAGCGTGGCTGAGCGAGGTGCACAGTGGCAGTACACACAATGCTATATTAGTCAGGCTAAGCCGTGTACACAGAGTGTCAGAAAACACAATGCTATATATATAGCGTGGCTGAGCGAGGTGCACAGTGGCAGTACACACAATGCTATATATAGCGTGGCTGAGCGAGGTGCACAGTGGCAGTACACACAATGCTATATATAGCGTGGCTGAGCGAGGTGCACAGTGGCAGTACACACAATGCTATATATAGCGTGGCTGAGCGAGGTGCACAGTGGCAGTACACACAATGCTATATTAGTCAGGCTAAGCCGTGTACACAGAGTGTCAGAAAACACAATGCTATATATATAGCGTGGCTGAGCGAGGTGCACAGTGGCAGTACACACAATGCTATATATAGCGTGGCTGAGCGAGGTGCACAGTGGCAGTACACACAATGCTATATTAGTCAGGCTAAGCCGTGTACACAGAGTGTCAGAAAACACAATGCTATATATATAGCGTGGCTGAGCGAGGTGCACAGTGGCAGTACACACAATGCTATATATAGCGTGGCTGAGCGAGGTGCACAGTGGCAGTACACACAATGCTATATATAGCGTGGCTGAGCGAGGTGCACAGTGGCAGTACACACAATGCTATATATAGCGTGGCTGAGCGAGGTGCACAGTGGCAGTACACACAATGCTATATATAGCGTGGCTGAGCGAGGTGCACAGTGGCAGTACACACAATGCTATATATAGCGTGGCTGAGCGAGGTGCACAGTGGCAGTACACACAATGCTATATATAGCGTGGCTGAGCGAGGTGCACAGTGGCAGTACACACAATGCTATATTAGTCAGGCTAAGCCGTGTACACAGAGTGTCAGAAAACACAATGCTATATATATAGCGTGGCTAAGCGAGGTGCACAGTGGCAGTACACACAATGCTATATATAGCGTGGCTGAGCGAGGTGCACAGTGGCAGTACACACAATGCTATATATAGCGTGGCTGAGCGAGGTGCACAGTGGCAGTACACACAATGCTATATTAGTCAGGCTAAGCCGTGTACACAGAGTGTCAGAAAACACAATGCTATATATATAGCGTGGCTGAGCGAGGTACACAGTGGCAGTAAACAATGCTATATATAGTGTGGCTGAGCGAGCGGTGTACTACTGTTCCCAGCAGCGACACACAATGACTGGGGGGGACCCTGGCTAGCGTGGCTGGAGAGCGAACTACCCTGCCTGCCTACCCAAAGCTAAACCCACAGACAAATGGCGGAGATATGACGTGGTTCGGGTATTTATTTACCCGAACCACGTGACCGTTCGGCCAATCAGAGCGCGTTCGGGCCCGAACCACGTGACCCGTTCGGCCAATCACAGCGCTAGCCGAACGTTCGGGGAACGTTCGGCCATGCGCTCTTAGTTCGGCCATGTGGCCGAACGGTTTGGCCGAGCACCGTCAGGTGTTCGGCCGAACTCGAACATCACCCGAACAGGGTGATGTTCTGCAGAACCCGAACAGTGGCGAACACTGTTCGCCCAACACTAGTTATACAATTATTTGGTTTTGTGAGTTGTAGGGTTTGAGGAAAAGAGGGATGTGATGATTGTTATTATTATTTTATTTATATAGCGCCCACATCTTCCGTAGTGCTGTACATAGTACAAAACAAATATTGGGAAACATATATACATGAGAAGTTCAAGACACTGTAAATGACGTCCAGTAATACATACATAATTAATGTGTGGTTTGAGATATCACTACAATTGGTACACGTTCATATGGTAAATTACAGCAAAATAAGAAACAATTGGAGCAGGTCCCTGCCCTTGCGATCTTACAAGCTAGAGCTGTTAATGCCCCTCTGGAGTCTCTGATATTCCATCCACGTCCAGAATCACTAAGTGGCTAGATGATTTCGGATTCTTTTCGTTCCGTATTTTGGTCTGTTTTATTTTGTCTTTGCAGTTTTGGGTTTTTTCTCTTTTTCAATGAAAGCCAAGTCTAGTCAGCCACAAATCTTTAAAACTTTTCTAAAGTGTTTACATTCCTTATTTTTTTTTTTTTTTTTTTGCTTTTGTGCTAGTAGTTGCCATATTAGCCCACTGCTGTAGACTTCTAATAAAATCCGCCTTGGGTGCCAGTGGAGTTAAAAAGAGATATCTTTCTGTGTGGAATGATTTTCTGGAGACTTCAGTGCCCAAGTCATTGATGTGTAGCAAAAAGAGAAAAAAAAGTCCAGAATTAAGTTATTTCTTCTGCAGATGTATCATGGCTGAATAAATGACTACCTCCATTGCCAGGATATAGTAATAATAATAATAATAATAATAATAATAATAATAATAATAATAATAATAATAGGACAACTGAAGCAAGAGGGATATGGAAGCTGCCATAATTATTTCCTTTTAAGCAATACCAGTTGCCTGGCTTTCCTGCTGATCCTCTGCCTATAATACTTTTAGCCACAGACTCTGAACAAGCATGCAGCAGAACAGGTGTTTCTGACATTATTGTCAGATCTGACAAGATTAGCTGCATGCTTGTTTCTGGTGTGCTTCAGACACTACTGCAGCCAAATAGACCAGGCAACTGGTATTGTTTAAAAGAAAATAAATATGGCAGCCTCCATGCGCGTAACAATAGGGGATGCAGCCGATTTGGGGGGCTGGAGGGGTCGCACCATGAGGGGAAAGCTATGGCCACACTCGGCGGGGAGGGGGGAAGGTCCCCCGCCCTCCCTCACCTCGGGCTTTCCCCTCTGTGTTCCCCTCCAGCTTCAATAGCTATACAAGACAAGTGCAGCAGAGCGGCGGGCAGCGGCAGGTAAACATACCTTCCGTGCGTTCTAGCGCAGACACTTCTCGCTCTAGTGACTGACGCGACTTCCTGTATAAAACAGGAAGTCGCGTCAGTCCCTAGAGCGAGAAGCGTCCAGACGCACGGAAGGTATGTTTGCTTGCCACTCTGCTCGCTGCACTTGTCTTGTATAGCTATTGAAGCTGGAGGGGAGCACAGAGGGGAAAGCCTGAGGTGAGGGAGGGCGGGGGACCTTCCCCCCTCCCCGCCGAGTGTGGCCATAGCTTTCCCCTCATGGTGCGACCCCTCCAGCCCCCCAAAACAGCCATGAGCCCGCTCACAATTTCTGCAGGGGGGCCCGGGGGCTCTTAGTTACGCCCCTGGCAGCCTCCATATTCTTCTGACTTCAGTTGTCCTTTAAAAAAACAACTCAATTGAAGATTATTTTCAATGCTAGAGGACATAATCAGGGCTGCATTTGTGGAAAGGCCCAGGGAGGCTGCTGCCCAAGCAGGGGCATAGCTGGAAACCATGGGGCCCCATAGCAAAATTTTGGTTGGGGCCCAGCCACAAAAAAATTATAAGGCACATTTTTTTCGCCTCCCCCCCCCCACTCACCATTTTAAGGTAGCCTGAGGTGCCCCCCCCCCCCGTATTAGCCACCCCCTCCCCCCCAGTATTGATAGCCAGAGGTACCTCCCCACTAAAGGTAGCCAGAAGCACACCCAGTATTAGGTAGCCCCCCCAGTATGGGAAGTCAGAGGAACCTCCAGCAATAGATAGGCCCCCAGTATAGGTAGCCAGAGAGGTCACAGTAGTAGGTAGCCCCCCAGTATGGGAAGTCAGAGGAGCCGCCAGCAATAGATAGGCCCCCAGTATAGGTAGCCAGAGGGGTCACAGTAGTAGGTAGCCCCCCAGTATGGGAAGTCAGAGGAACCTCCAGCAATTGATAGCCCCCCAGTATAGGTAGCCAGAGAGGTCACAGTAGTAGGTAGCCCCCCAGTATGGGAAGTCAGAGGAGCCTCCAGCAATAGATAGGCCCCTAGTATAGGTAGCCAGAGAGGTCACAGTAGTAGGTAGCCCCCCAGTATGGGAAGTCAGAGGAGCCTCCAGCAATAGATAGGCCCCCAGTATAGGTAGCCAGAGAGGTCACAGTATTAGGTATCCCCCCAGTATGGGAAGTCAGAGGAGCCTCCAGCAATAGATAGGCCCCCAGTATAGGTAGCCAGAGAGGTCACAGTAGTAGGTAGCCCCCCAGTATGGGAAGTCAGAAGAACCTCCAGCAATAGATAGGCCCCCAGTAGGTAGCCAGAGATGTCAAAGTAGTAGGTAGCCCCCCAGTATGGGAAGTCAGGAGAGCCTCCAGCAATAGATAGGCCCCCAGTATAGGTAGCCAGAGGGGTCAAAGTAGTAGGTAGCCCCCCAGTATGGGAAGTCAGAGGAGCCTCCAGCAATAGATAGCCCCCCAGTATAGGTAGCCAGAGAGGTCACAGTAGTAGGTAGCCCCCCAGTATGGGAAGTCAGAGGCGCCTCCAACAATAGATAGCCCCCCAGTATAGGTAGCCAGTATAGCTAACCCCCCGATCAGTGAATGGGAATATAATTCCCATTCACCGATCTAACTTCCCCGCAGAAAAACTGACGCTTTCTATTGAGAGAGTGCGGTATTTCTGCCCCCTGGAAACTTCTCCGTGTTCTTTTAGTTCCTGGATGCGAGACTGTTCGCATCCAGGACTTTTTTGACTGTGGCCATCTTGTGGCCAAATAGTAAACTGCACCCACATACATTTTTCAATAAACAATTATCTTATTTTACATTTAAAATTGGCTGTTTCCCTCCCATACCAAAAATGACTCACATACATTTTTTATTAAGAAAAAAAAATACAATAAAAAACAAACAAAAACAACATAAATAGTTACCCAAGGGTCTGAACTTTTTAAATATGCATGTCAAGAGAGTATATTATTATATTATTTAAATTATAAGCTTATAAGTAATGATGGACGCAAATTGAAAAAATGGACCTTTATTTCTAAAAAAAATATCGGCGCCATAAATTGTGATAGGGACATAATTTAAACGGTGTAATAACCGGGACAGATGGACAAATAAAATACATGCGTTTTAACTATGGTAGCGTATATTCATTTCAAACAACAATGGCCAAAAACTGAGAAATAATGAATATTTTTCATTTCTTTCTTAATCATCCTGTTAAAATGGATTTAGAAAAAAATAATTCTTAGCAAAATGTACTACCCAAAGAAAGCCTAATTAGTGGCGGAAAAAACAAGATATAGATCAATTCATTGTGATAAGTAGCAATAAAGTTATTGGCGAATGAATGGGAGGTGAACGTTGCTTGGATGCATGAGATTTTCGGCACTGCGGTGCTGAACCGGTTAAAGTGGACCTGAACTCTTGCACAGGAAATAAAGAAAACAGAGAGAAATGCACCCTGTATGTATTTAGAGAGTTTAGCCTGTTTAATCTCCCTCATCTGCGACTAATCACCACTGTACACTCCCAGTTGTACCAGCTGGCTGCCTTGGCAGTGCAGTTATTTTGTAAAAACAGGATCTTAACCCTTTGTCTGCTTCCATGAAAGCAGGAAGTAGACACACTGCAGATTTATTGCAGGAGTTCTGTGAGCTGTAACAAAGAAATGTTTTCTTTAAAGGTTATTATGCTGTTCCTTATCTTTTAGAGCAGAGAGAAAGTTCTGAGTTTAGATCCACTTTAAACATGCTGTGCACTGGAGACTACCTTAAAGAGACTCCGTAACAAAAATTGCATCCTGTTTTTTATCTTCCTACAAGTTCAAAAAGCTATTCTAATGTGTTCTGGCTTACTGCAGCACTTTCTACTATCACTGTCTCTGTAATAAATCAATGTATCTTTCCCCTGTCAGACTTGTCGGCCTGTGTCTGGAAGGCTGCCAAGTTCTTCAGTGTTGTGGTTCTGCGATGAACTCCCCCTTCCAGGCCCCTCTATGCACACTGCCTGTGTGTTATTTAGGATTAGAGCAGCTTCTCTGGCTGGGCTTTCACATACTGAAGAATTACAGACAAGGGCAAAGCTGTTTGCAGGAAGAAACAAGCAGCCTGAAACTTCAGTGCATGAGAACAGGGGGAAAGAAACACACAAATGATCTCTTGAGATTGAAAAGGAAGGCTGTATACAGCCTGCTTGTGTATGGATGTATTTTCTATGTGTGGACATACTGTACATCAACCTACTTCCTGTTTTGGTGGCCATTTTGTTTGTTTATAAACAGACTTTTTAAAACTGTTTTTAACCACTTTTAATGCGGCGAGGAGCAGCGAAATTGTGTCAGAGGGTAATAGGAGATGTCCCCTAACGCACTGGTATGTTTACAATACAGATTCGATTTAAACAGAATTTCACTCATGCACTCCAGGCATTTGTCTGGATGGCCTGTGGCCAGAAACAGCCCTGACTACAGGTATATTTAACCATTTATGCTGCTGCTGTGCGCTCCCATGCATGATCGCGTGCGCACCCGCATGCTCCTGTGCCGCCCCCCGTTAGCCCGGAGATCAATGAACTGGAACATAGTTCCCATTCATTGATCTAAGTCCCCGGTAGAAAGACCGATGGCTTCTTTTTAGAAGCCACAGTCTTTCTGTGAAAAAAAAGTTTCCCTGCCTCCTTATACTTTCTATACACTAGCATTTTCTTTATTCTTTACAAAAAAGTTTGACTGAGGAACTAACGATCAGTTGCTGTTTTTGCAAATAAAGAAAATCCTGAGACTCTCCCATGAGGAAATGGATTAGACTGTAATGTGTCAGATGTTTACTACCTATTGTAAATAGTCCGACATGAAGAACAGTAACAACATTTGAATTTAATGGATCCTATTATTATCTAGTATTTATATATTGCCAACATGTTCCGCAGCGCTGTACAGAGTATATATAGTCTTGTCATGTAACTGTCCCTCAGAGGGGCTCACAATCTAATCCCTACTATAGTCCTATGTCTATGTATGTATTGTGTAGTGCCTGTATCATAGTCTAAGGTCAATTTATGGGTAAGCCAACTAACTTATCTGTATGTTTTTGGGATGTGGGAGGAAACCAGAGTGCCTGGAGAAAACCCACACAGAGACAGGAAGAACATACAAACTCTGTGCAGATAGTGCCCTGGCTGGAGTTGCACCAGGGGCCCAGCACATTAAGGCGAGAGAGCTAAGGGCTCTTTCACACTAGAGGCTGCAGTAGAAAAGGTTTAAACGCTGCCTTTTGCTGTCAGCGTTTTGGTGCTTTTTGAAGGCGTTTTTATGCTTTTCACCGCCAATACATAGCTTTTCCATAGCGTTTTCAAAGTGTTTTTAAAGCGTTTTACAGCTCTGAAAACGTCTTTTTTTTTTATTGAATTATAGGGATTTTTTTTCAGGGGTGAAACTTTTGAAAAAACGTTTAAAAAAGCTGTAGTTTGCGTTTTCCACTGACTATCATTGAAAGTGAAACGCCGCAGTCGGCACTGAAAAAGCGCTGGGAAGCTTCAAAACGCAACGTTCAAAAACGCGGCGTTAAGTGTGAAAGGTAAAATGAAAGTCTATGGACTTTCATTTTACCATGGAAAACGCAAACTATGGCCGTGGCGGTAAAACGCCAAAAAAAAGCCTCTAGTGTGAAGGAGCCCTTACCACTATTTCACCATGCTGCCTATGGTGGTGGCAATATCTTATCAGCGCTAGATGTTCCTTACAATCAGGGATATTTCCTGCTTTACTGAAGGAAGCAATCATCAGGCCTCTCCTCAAAAAACCCTCCCTGGACCCAGATGCATTGACCAGCTACAGACCTGTCTCTAATCTCCCCTTTCTGGGCAAGCTAATTGAAAAAGCTGTTTACCTCCAGCTAGAAGCCAGAATCCTACAAAATAACAGTTATGACCCATTCCAGTCTGGCTTCAGGAAACACCACAGCACTGAAACTGCCCTCATCCAAATATGCAACCACCTGCTCATGGCAAGAGACAGAGGAGAGTGCTCGATCCTCATACTGCTAGACCTTTCTGCAGCCTTTGACACAGTTGACCATGACATCTTGATAAACAGGCTACAGGAATACTGCGGCATTGATGGCATAGTACTTCAGTGGTTCCAATCCTTCTTGAGTGGCAGAACCCACAAAGTGTCTATGGGGCCCTTCCTGTCCACCCCTGTAACACTTAAGTATGGGGTGCCCCAGGGCTCAATCCTCTCTCCCCTGCTTTTCACGATTTACATGCTACCGTTGGGAAAACTAATCCAAAAACATGGCCTGACATACCACTGCTATGCAGACGACACCCAACTATATCTTTCCTTCAAGCCTGGTGTGACAGACCCAACTCTAACTATAAACGTCTGCTTACGTGAACTACAGCAATGGATGAATGACAACTGGCTGAAACTAAATGCAGACAAAACTGAAGTCCTTCTTATTGGAGGGCAGAGCATGTTAACAAAACAACTTAACTTGCAGTCTTCACCACTGGGAATAGGAGGCACGGATCTACGCAGCTCTGATCATGTGCGTAGCCTGGGAGTTCTAATTGATGGGGATTTAAACTTCAGAACTCAAATCTCTGCTGTGGTGAAATCATCCTATTTTCACCTGAAGAACATTGCAAAAATCAAGCACCTCATACCCCCAGAAGATCTGCCAACCTTAGTCCACGCCTTCATCACATCCCGACTGGACTACTGCAATGCTCTCTACACTGGCCTTCCAAAAAAGGTCTTGTACCGCCTACAGCTGATACAGAATACTGCTGCCAGACTGCTAACCAACCAACCCCGTCACTGCCACATAACACCAGTCCTGCATTCCCTTCACTGGCTACCTATAGAATGGAGGGTCCTGTTCAAGATCGGCCTACTGACATTTAAATCCCTGAATAATCTAGGCCCTGGATACATGAAAGATATGTTACAGCTTCGTAGCAATCCCCGCATTCTCAGATCCACAGGTTCTAATAATCTAGTCATACCCAGAGTCCACTTGGAAACTTTTGGTCCCAGAGCCTTCTGTCATGCTGCCCCTACGTTTTGGAACTCCTTACCTCAACAGATCAGGACAGCCCCATCCCTGGACGTGTTTAAATCCAGACTGAAATTCCACCTGTTCAGTCTGGCATTTGCAGAAATATAACTTTTGTTGTGTGAATACTTCATCCTACTAATTACTGAATCTGAGAGAGCCTAAGCGCTTTGAGTCCTATGGGAGAAAAGCGCTATAGAAATGTTATTGTATTGTATTGTATATATTGTATTTACTATAAGGCACTGTAGGCACGTGCCTACAGGCGTCTGATGATGGAAAGGCGGCTCACTCCCCTCCCTGAGCACCTCCCTCTTTCCTTTCTCTATGTAGAGTCCTGAAAGCGTAAATGAGAGGTTACACACCCAGCTCTCTGCATTCCACTGATGAGATCTCCCGTCAGTCAGGGGCACCACTAGCTACCGAATACTGAAGTACGTCTAGCTACCTAATACTCAGCCCGCTGGGATTTTTCACCTTATGCATCAGAGCAATTTTCACCTCCCATTAATTCGCTAATAACTTTATCACTACTTATCACAATTTGTTGATCTATATCTTGTTTTTTCCGCCACTAATTAGGCTTTCTTTGGGTGGTACAGTTGGCTAAGAATTATTTTTTTTATAAATGCATTTTAACAGGATTAATAAGAAAAAAAATGGAAAAAATTCATGATTTCTCAGTTTTCGGCCATTATAGCTTTAAAATAATCCAATACATAATTAAAACCTATGTATTTTATTTGCCTCTTTGTCTCGGTTATGACACCATTTAAACTTTGTCCATATCACAATGTATGGCGCCAATATTTTATTTGGAAATAAAGGTGCATTTTTTCCGTTTTGCGTCCATTACTATTAACAAGCTTATAATTTAAAAAATGTTCGTAGTATACCCCCTTCAAATGCATATTTAAAAAGTTGAGACCCTTAGGTAACTATTTATGTTTTTTTTTTTTTTTATGTAATTTTTTTTTTTCCATGAAAAATTTTATTTGGGTGATATTTTGGTGTGGGAAATAAACAGTTAATTTTTAATGTTATTATATGTGTAAATTGTAATTTAAAAAATATGTAAATGTAGTTTTATTATTTGGCCACAAGATGGCCACCTTGAATTTTTTTTTCCCTCCGTGTGCTTCTCGCGAAGCGGAAGCTCAAGGGGGATGCGGAACTTTTTATGTGCAGAAAGACTGAAGCCTCTCGTAAGAGCATTTCGGTTTTTCTGCTGGGGAGACCGTTCACTGATCCCAGTGCTACCGGGGACACCACGGGGGGCGTCCGAAATCGCGTGTGGGAGCACGCCAAAGTGCGGCACCGCAGCAGAGCAGCCGCCCGGACGTGAGCTTCACGTCCGGGCGGCAGAAATAGTTAAAGTAAACCAGAGACAAAGCACCCTCATGTATTTTACCATATATGTCAGTGGGAACATTAGAGAAAACACCTACCTTGCTTTCTGTTTAATTCTGCACTGCACAGCTTGCTTCTTATCAGCCCTGATAAAATCCCCGACTGAGCATTCAGTCTGGCTTTGATAAGGAATATTTATAGCTCAGTCTGTGTTCTTTCATGTCTTTTCAAGTCCAAGCCTGCCCCCTGCTGGCTCTGCTCAGAAATCATTATAGCTGAGTTATTATAGCAAAGCCAGACTGAATGCTCAGTCAGGGATTTTATCAGGTCTGATGAAAACAAGCTGTGCAGTGCAGAATGAAACAGAAAGCATGGTAGGTGTTTTCTCTAATGTTCCCACTGATCTATATGGTAAAATACATGAGGGTGCTATGTCTCTGGTTCTTTTTAAAGGACATGTGACATGATGAGATAGATATGTGTATGTACAGTGCCTAGCACACAAATAACGATGCTGTGTTCCTTTTTTTCTTTCTATTCGTGAAAGAGTTAAATATCAGGTATTTAAGTGGCTGGCTCAGTCCTGACAGGAAGTGACTACAGTGTGACCCTCACTGATAAGCAATTTTCCCTTTTACCTCTTTCTTGCTCTCAGAATCCATTTTCTGCTAGGAAAGTGTTTTATAGTTGGAGTTTCTTATCAGTGAGGGTCACACTGTAGTCACTTCCTGTTTGAGTCAGGACTGAGTCAGCCACTTACATACCTGATATTTAACTCTTTCAGGCAGAGAAATTAAAAAAGGAACACAGCATAGTTATTTGTGTGCTAGGCACTGTACATACACATGTCTATCTCATCATGTCACATGTACAGTGACTCATCATGTCTGGCTGGGGGGGGCTTCGCCGGAAAATGTAAAATGGGCGTGATCATGACATTCTATGGGCGGAGCTAACAAAATGATGTAACAGCAAGGCATAAGAAAGCAGTGTTTACGCCATGATGTGGTCAAACGAGGATTCGCATCATGGGTGTGTAGAAACTGTGTGATGCTATTTAATAGTATACCGTAACGCCAAAGCAGCAAACATAGCCAACTATGACCATTAAATAATAAATGCAGCAACAGTTACCCCGGACACCAGAAAATAAACGCAATGGGCAACATGTCAGCACAAAATAAATGCATTGTGAGCAACATGTCAGCACAAAATAAACGCATTGCGGGCAACATTTCAGCACAAAATAAACGCATTACGGGCAACATGTCAGCACAAAATAAACGCATTGCAGGCAACATGTCAGCACAAAATAAATGCATTGTGGGCAACATGTCAGCACAAAATAAATGCATTGCGGGCAACATGTCAGCACAAAATAAACGCATTGTGGGCAACATTTCAGCACAAAATAAACGCATTGTGGGCAACATGTCAGCACAAAATAAACGCATTGTGGGCAACATTTCAGCACAAAATAAACGCATTGCGGGCAACATGTCAGCACAAAATAAACGCATTGCGGGCAACATGTCAGCGCAAAATAAACGCATTGGGGGCAACATTTCAGCACAAAATAAACGCATTGCGGGCAACATGTCAGCACAAAATAAATGCATTGCGGGCAACATGTCAGCACAAAATAAACGCATTGTGGGCAACATTTCAGCACAAAATAAACGCAATGGGGGCAAACATGTCAGCACAAAATGAACGCATTTCGGGCAACATTTCAGCACAAAATAAACGCAATGGGGGCACATTTCACCTGGAAAAAAAAGCATTTATTCACCTGACAGAAGTCCACTCACGCAGCTGGCCTCTGGTATGTGTGCAGCTTCCGCCGGGCGTACAGTCCTTCAATCTCCAGCGCTCACAGGCAGAGCAGGGCTACGGCAAGATGGCATCTGGAGGCGGAGCCCTGTACTGGAGAGAAACACAAATAGTCTCCAGTACAGGGCTCCGCCTTCGGACGCCATCTTGCCATAGCCCTGCTCTGCCTGTGCCTGCCGGAGGACAATGCAGGCTGCTGGAGCGGGTCTGCGGGGAATGAACTAGCGCAGCGTCTATGAGACGCTGTGGCTAGTTCATTCAGTACGGTGGCCAGAGTCCCGAGGCTGGGACGTCCCGCTGCTAAAAGCGGGACGTTTCCCGGGACCTCATGCAGCCTGGGACATCGCCCCCCGAAGGCAGGACGCGTCCCGGGTAAAGCGGAACGTATGGTCACCGTATCACATGTCACCCAGGGGTATCCTTTAATATTGAGGGTACTTCTGGCTACCTATACTAAGGGGCACCTGTAGCTATGATGGGCAGGGGTAGTAATGGAGAAGTGACCACTGTCCACTGGGCCAGCCAGCACACTTGTAGTGCAGGTTCGTGGGGGTTTGTAGGTTCATGTAAGACGAAGTCTAGGGTGCCAGGACATTTGTGCCTATAGGCTCCTGCTGTGAGGTAAATCTGGGCCTATATCTTATGGACTTCTTCTGTCCTCTGAGCTCATTATATTGCTGGTCCTGAAGTATGGTAGCTCTATTGTGTCTTTATGAACACTACATCTTGCATGAAAACTAAAAGTCAAATAAAAAAGCTTTTTACAGGTCACACCACCTCGACGTATTGTCACCTTCAGTTGTTCCATCTCCATCCCTGTTACAATTTATTCAAGATCATAAAATCTGTTTTGTGGACAGACGCTGCCTTTGTCCAGACAGGATCTATCTCCTTTCCATGCTGTAAACATTTAACAAGGAATCAAATTCCATCGTAAACCGTCTGGAAAGGACAGGAAATATTAACTTCGGCAAACCCTCGGCCTTGCCCGTACCTTACAGACGTGATTAAAGCACGGGTATCGGGCGGGGCCAAATCTTATTGTGTCTGAAGCATAAATTCACACAAATGCGTTCCAACAGGAGTAAACGAGAGACGTACAGAAATCCAGCCAACACGGCTAAATTACAGGAGGAAAGTGTTAGAAAAAGCTATTTTTTTATAGACATCCAACGAGCATGTGTTTCAATAAACTTCTCCCCTGATTTTTGGCATAGGAGATACCTTTACACCCTATCAGTAAAATACTTTTTCAGGCCCTGTGGCAAACAACAACAACAGAAAAGTACTCAAAATAAGTAGTCCTAGATTCATATAATGGCTACACACAATGCAATAAACGTTCATTTGTCCTTTTTTTTTCAATACTCTGTTTATTAGTTTTCAGTAGAGATGGTTGGAAAGCCGTTTCTGCAGAAATTTCCGCTGTTTTACGGTTTCCAAGGAGTCGTATTTTGGTCATTTTTTGCATTCTCTGATTGGTCCAGTGCTTACGGTTCTGTGATTGGGCTAAAATCACCGAATTGTGGTAATGCAAAATTACCATAGAAATCAAATTCCCATTTTCCGAGTTCCAATTGGATAAGCAGTGCGGAAATTTCATTTCCGTGGAATCCAACGGAGCATCCCTAGTTTTCAGCCAGTCCTTGCTGGATTTGCTGCTATGTTTTGGGTCATGGTAAGCTGGCCAGATACTGCTGCAGCAAAGCGTCACCAAACCATTCCACCTCCATGCTTCACAGTTGGTATGAGGTTAATTTCCTGGAATGCTGTATTGGATTTATATCACACATGTCCTCTGTTTTGGATTCAAAATAATTCAGTTTTAGACTTATCTGTCCATAGAGCATTCTTCCAGAACTTCTGGTCTTTGTCTATGTTGCCTTGAACTTGGCCTTGAAGTTTTTCTTGGCAAGCAAAGGTTTCCTTCTTGCATACCTCCCATGCAAGTTAACGTCGTGCTGTCTCTTTGTGATTGCAGAGGTACACAACCTCAACAGTAGCAATATGTAGTGGGGTGGGGTTGTCTTGACACCCTATAGAAAAAAGTCACAGGAGACAAAAAACGGAAGCCCAATAGTGTAGTATGTTAACTGTGAGCGTAATAATAGGTAAATAAGACACTACTCACAAAGGAGGGTTGCAGGGGGGCAACCGACCACAAGAAGCAGGTGGAGACCATAAACCCGACTCCACTCGGGGTGGTCCTTGTGGATCTGGATGCGGTCGCTCTGCTAGGAAAGAGAGGGGACAGATATCCACCGTGGTGGGAGCCACGTGTGTTCTGTCTCCACCCCTCGAACAGGGTATGTACAGGGGTACAATATGCATAATTGGGGAAAAGAGGCGCCCTGGTGGATAAAAGCTTTTAAAAGCAGTTTAAAATTGAAAAAGAATGAGGTAGCTTACCTCAATGATGAAATCTTTGTAATACAACAAAAGATTTTATCAAGCAAAGGCAATGTGTTTCGCGGGTCTGAGCCCGCTTCCTCAGGCCAATAACAGTGGCAAATTATAAAAATCAATTTAACATAGGGAGCCTCAACAGTAGCAAGAGCCTGATGTATGTCTGGTGATGACATTTTGGGGTTTCTGGATAGTGTTAGTTAGTGTTCGAAATCGGGATCCTGCATTCAGAAACCCTATTTATGCCGAACACCGCAGTTCATCCCGCAAGGTAGTGGAGAGGACAACGGGGTTGTGGTTCACATCAGGCTTCACGTGACTCCAATGCCTCCTCAATCCAAGCTGGAAGAAGCATTGGAGTCACATGAAAAGCAGCCTTACCCACACGAGTGACCTTCCCTTGACCCTGTCCACTAGTTTGGTGTTATTCTCATACTACACCCTGCCTCTACTGATGCCCAGGCTTAATGATCCCACCCCACAGCTAACCTTACCCCCCTGGGCTAATCTTAACCAAACCCCACCACTAACCTTAACTAACACCCCACAGCTTACCCTACCCAAGGGGGATAACCTAAACCACCCCTGCTAACCTTAACCCCCCAACAGCTAACCTTAATAACCCCCTATGAATAAACTTAACCACTCCCCCCATGCCAACCAACCAACACGGCACCCGATATGGTGGCACCCAAACTTTTACCCAACGCAGGTGCCCCAATTTCCTTTTCCCGAACTTGCTTGGATGGCCAGACCTCGACATGTTGGTAGTTGTTTTGAAAGTCATCCCTCTGCAGTCAAACTTGCAGTCAGCCCAATGGCTGATTTAAAATTCTTTTGAGACCTTTTTTACATCCCTGACAAGGCTTATAAGCTGCTCCAGTCATCTTTCTGAAGGCCTCAAACAGGAAGAAACACCGTCCTGGAAGAGAAAATAAAAAATCCAAGGTAATATGTTTTTATCCAGCGTATCCTGCGTTTACCATTCATCCCGCAGCAAACCGGCGGCGGCGAAGGAAGAAGCAGCGGAAAAAAGTGAACAGCTGGTCTTTGTACTGTAACTTGAGACAGGCAAGCGTTGGCGAGACTCTATATGTTAGGAATAATGAGGAAGAATGTGACAGAGGCTTTTATTACCGGGAGGAGACAGCGAAACTTCAAACTGCCATGCACACCATTAACAAGCAAAAGGCAAGACGGAACGTTAAATAAAAGTCTAATTAGCTGGCGCGACAGAGGTAAAAATTTACTCCTCTGCATGCGTTTTATACACAGACTGTGATTTCACATCGGGAACTTTACGGATCGAGATAACAAACTTTGCTTTTAATGTCTTCCTTTCCCTTTTTTTTATTATTATCCGGCATCACCAACAACAAATAAATCTGTGTCCTTGAACTGAAAGAACTGGTAGATTTATACCCAGTGTCCTCTATTGGCTGGTAAGAGTAAAAATGCTCAAACATCTGGGCACAAAACCTGCCCTGCCTACATCTCGGAGCTTGGATGGACAGGCAGGGCCGTGCAGAGGGTCCTTAAGTAGGGAGGGGGGGGTGCTCAAATAAAAAAAGAGGCCTCCCAACCCCTCCCCGCCCCCCGTATGATGGTATTGGTTGTCATGTGGGTGCTGAATGCAGATGCTGGGTGCTATGTGGGTTCTGGGTGTGAGTACAGAATGTCATGTGGGTTCTGGCTATGGGTGGGTATCGAGTGTCATGCGGGTGTTGATTGCAGGTACTTAGTACCATGTTAGATCTGGGTGCATGTACTGGATGCCATGTGGGTGCTGGGTGCAGGTACTGAGTGTGACTTGGGTGTGAATACTTGGCGCCATGCCTGTAGTGGGTGCTGGCTATGGGTGGGCTTTGGCCGTCACATGGGTTTTGAATGCAGATACTTTGGGTGTGGGTACTGGTTAAGTGGGTGCTTGGTGCAGATAGTGGGGGCCATGTGGAGGCTGTGAGCAAGTGTGAGTACTGGGTGCGATGTCAGACCTGGGTGCAGGTACTTGGTGTCATGTGAGCGTGAGTACTGGGTGCCAGCTATGGGGGGAAGGGGTGGATGTTGGGAGAAGTAGAGGTCAGTGTGGGTGCTGCAGAAAGGAGAAGTCATTGGGGTTGCTGGGGGAGGGAGAGGTCAGTTTAGGTGCTGGAGGAGGTCCCTATGGGTGCTTCGGGGGACAGGAAGTGTGTTGCTGGGGGAGGGAAAAGTAAATGTAGGTGCTGGGGGAGTTAGGGGTCAGTGTAAATGCTGGGGAAGGCAGGATCACTGCAGTGCTAATGCTGGGGAGGGAGAAGTCAGTATGGGCCCTAGCTGGAGGAGGGAGAGGTCCCTGTGGGTGCTGGGGAGGGAGAGGTCACTGCTGTCAGAGAGACACTATCTTACCTGCTCCCACACAGCTGTGGGGATGAGTACACTAAGATTCCTGTACGGCACCTCTTTACTCCAAAGTGTCCCAGATGGGGAGGAGCTTCCTGTGGGTTTGGGCGGTGCTTCACTTGGGAAGGGTCAGAGCTTATCCCGTCCAGAGGCGGAGCTTCATTTTTACAGGTAAAGGGGCATTCATGCCTGTTCATGGGTATATACCTCTAACGATCTTCACCTAATTGCCCTGTGCATTTTCCACTCCTATGTGTGCCTGCAGGATTTCTCAAGAGCCTCCCCCACCCTCTAGAACTCCCTTCCATGGCCCATCAGACGTGCCCCCTCCTTACACACATGCAAGCAAGGCCACAAAACTAAAATACACTATAAATTACTTTTTCCTATGTTGCCGTCCCTTACAGTGGGTGATAACAATCTGATGTTTCTAACTAATCCATCTCCTCGTGGGGGATTCTTGGGGATTTCTTTATTTACAAAAAACATTCACTGAATGGCAGTTGGTTAGTTCAACTCCCAAAATAAAGGTGATCCCCCATGAGGAGATGGACTAGTCCAAAATATGACTTTTTACTGCCTACTGTAAATTACGGCAAATTAGGAAAAAAGTCATTTATAGTGCATTTTAATCTGAAAGAATTGTATGCACTTTTACTTTTTTTTTGCGATAGTGGTCCTTTAAAAGGCAGAGCTTCTCTCTCTCTCTCTCTCTCTCTCTCTCTCTCTCTCTCTCTCTCTCTCTCTCTCTCTCTCTCTCTGACTTTTTTAACTACCCTGCAGTAAAATCTTATCTGAAGCTGCCTCTCACTGTTTCTTTGCTGTATAAGTGCTTCAGAAAATAGGACTGTCTCAGACCCAAGTCGGGTCGGACAGCTCAGAGAAGCTCTTTCACATAGATCACAACTGAAGTTTCTTAAAGAGACTCTGAAGTCTCATTGACATTACATTTTTATATTAAAAATGTCTTTAAAGAGACTCTGTAACAAATTTTTCAGCCTTAGTTCTTCTATCCTATAAGTTCCTATGCCTGTTCTAATGTGCTCTGGCTTACTGCAGCTTTTCCTAATTGCACTGTCTCTGTAATTAAAGAGACACTGAAGCGAAAAAAAAAATGATATAGTGAATTGGTTGTGTACTATGAATAATTACTAGAAGATTAGCAGCAAAGAAAATATTCTCATATTTTTATTTTCAGGTGTATAGTGTTTTTTCTAACATTGCATCATTCTATAATATGTGCAGATTACACAACACTCAGCATTCAAAATTATTCTTTCAGAGCAGTCTGTGCACTAATGACCTCTCCTCTAGCTGAGGAAAAGAAAACAGTTGAGATAATAAAAGTCAGATACCAGCCCTCTCCATGACTAAACTTAGTTGGAGAGTTAATGGCTTGTGTGCATAGAGATAACACAACTGGAGTTTCTTAACTCTTCCTGTACTGGAAACAATTAGACTGATGTATCTGATCTTAATGTTTTATTTCTTAGCTGTACTACACATACAAATCATAATATCATAATATTTTTTTCGCTTCAGTGTCTCTTTAATCTTATCTGCTTTCCTCTGTCGTGTCTGTCTGGCTAATGCTTGAATGTGTGGAATGTGCAGGGCTGCTTGTGATTGGTTAGAAGCGATACACACCCTCTGCAGGCTCCCTGCACACTCTGTATGACTCACACACTCTGCTTATGTTAGCCTATTACAAGCTGGTTAGTTTGTTTGTAAACACTGCCTAAAACTGTTAATTACAAATCCAGGATTGCAGCAGAGAGTGGCAGAAACAGCACAGAGGGGCACAGAAGAAAATTAGGAATAGAATGGTATGCTTTTTAGTGTAAGAATATTAGAGTACAGATTCTCTTTAACTTCATTGCCCTAACTAAAATGCTGCATCCCACGGCTGAAATCTAACTAAATCCCCCCAAACTCCCCGGGGCACACCGCGGGGAGTGCTTCCATGGGAGGCAGAGCTTTCAGCTGCAGCTCTGCCTCTACACGCGTCTATCAGCGCGTATCTCCTCCTCCGCCCGCCCCTCTCAGTCTACCTTCACTGGGGAGAGGTGGAGATAGGCGCTGATAGACGCGTGTAGAGGCAGAGCTGCAGCTGAAAGCTCTGCCTCTCACAGAAGCGCATAGGGCAGAAAAATCCATGACCCAGAAAGTTGTGGATTTTGCGAGGGGGAGTTAGGGGGGATTTAGTTAGATTTCAGCTGCGGGGATGCAGCGTTTTAGTTAGGGAAATCATGTTAAAGACCTTTTTAATATAAAAACTTGATTTTAATGAGACTTCAGAGTCTCTTTAAGGCTGCCATACACTGTTCGATTGCCACCAGATGGACCAACAGATAGATCCCTCTTTGATTGAATCTGATCAGAGAGAGATCTATTGGCTGCCCACACACTGCACACAGATTTTGAATTAATTTCAGCATGAAATCGATTCACAACCTTTGGAGCTGCCGCTACCGTCTGCCTCTCTCCCCTTGCTCCCCTGGTCAGCCGCTATACATTACCTGTCTGCTGGCGCGAGTCCCCGGGATCCTGCAATCTCTCACTTCTTTCACCATCCTCCTCCATCTTCACTTCCAGTCCCCTGTGACAAGGAAGTTCATACAGTAGAGCGCCCTCTACTGTTTAAACTTTGCCTTCTCACAGGACGGGACAGGAAGTGAAGACGGAGAAGACGCCGGAAGAAGTGAGAGTGCAGGGACTCGCGCCGGCCGGACAGGTGACGTATTGCTGCCGCTATGCTGCTTCGGTCATCGCCGTATACAAACGCTGCTAACGATGCGCTCCCGACCCACCAGCGATCGAGCTAAATTTCCTGCCTGGACAGACTGACTGAATAGATTAATTTCGTGTGGAAATCGGTAGATTGGTCAACATTTGGGTAACGATTTCACAGCAGATTCGATCACAATGATCGAATCTGCTGTATATCGGCGGAAAATCGTTTAACTTCTTGCCGACCGTTCCACGCCAATTGGCGTGATCGAGGCGGCAGCCCCAAGACCGCTCCACGCCAATTGGTGTGAACGGCCTTCTATGGGGCTGGTAGGAGAGCGCACACGCAGATGCGTGCGTATCTCCGCTTGGAGGGCGGAGCTCCGCTTCGCGGTTTAGAGACTGTTAGATGGTGGATTCGCCGTCTAATATACCTGTACAGCAGCGCTACGATCTAAGGAAGCGCTGCACTGAGGACAGCCGTGCGACACGGCTGTCCCCCTGGTAGGCTCGGGGGTGATCCGCTGTCATAGGATGAAGCCTATGACAGCTGATCACAGTGATTGGCTGGCAGGGGGAGGGAGGGGGCTATAGAAAATAAATAAAAAAAACATTTAATCTTACTTTAAAAATAAAGAAATAAATATTGATAAAAAATAAACATTGGGGGAGCGGTCAGACCCCGCCAACAGAGAGCTCTGTTGGTGGGGAGAAAAGGGGGGGGGGGGGGAAATCACTCGCGTGCTGGGTTGTGCGGCCTTGCAGCAAGGACTTAAAGCTGCAGTGGCCCAATTTATGAAAAATGGCCTGGTCTTTTAGGGGGGGTTAAACACTGCGGCCTCAAGTTGTTAAGTTTATGGGTACCTTTAACTCTTCCTGTACTGGAAACAATAAGAGACTCTTTTCCTTGCTATTAATGTTCTACAGTATTTCTTACCTGTACTATACATACAGTTTAGTATCTCATAAGTTTATGTTCACTTCAGGTTCCCTTTAAAATTGTTTTGTGAACTGGTACATAGCGATCTATTATGGAAGACTGTGCAGACTCAGGGACTCTGCACATTGCTGCGTGACAGGGACACCGCAGGCAGCCATACTACATAATGACACCCAATGTGAATTTTGTATTACAGAGCATGCAGAGTGAGATATCTCCTTGAATTGACTCAACATGATAACATGAAACAGAATTGAATGCATATGTAATTTCCTGTTATGCATGCATGTCGAGATTGCGGCCTTTTACAGTGTTTGGTGGCATTACTTATGCAGCGCGGTGACAACATGGACAGAGGGAGGGAGACGGGGAGAGGACACTCTGCCTCCACTTGGCCCAACCGTTGTTAGCATAAGTGATTGTACAATTCATCTCGCCCTTTTCATGTCAGCGGTAACTGATGCCTGTGCGGGTGGACCTCACAACCGAAGGAGTGATGTAAGTGATTTCGATAAAACACCATCGTTTATCAAATTTATAACCAAACATAACTTGTCAGAGAAGAATAGCGCCAGACGGCCAAGACAAACGTCTGTTGTTCGCTTATCTCTGCCTGTCCCCCACTGCCTGTGTTTCATTTCATTATTTCAGGAAGATTTTGAAATATTTAAAGGGCAACTCCACTTTTGTTTTAAGAGAGTGATATAACGTTTACCAAGGTTAATCAAACCGTTTTGTAATTTGGTGTCATTAAAAATTACCTTTTATATTTCGATCTGCGGCTGCTTCGATTCCGGACCTGCTGCCGCCTCAGGACTCGCTGCCTCTTCCCAGCTCTCTGGGCGTCCATGGTGACATGATCTGAGAGAGGGTGTGGTGCTCATGCCAATGACTCCTTCCTTCTGCAGCTCAACCTAACCCTCGCAAGTATATATTGAGCTGTGATAGCTTCATGATTGATTGGGCAGAGAGAACCCAGTGATGTTGGACCAATATGCATGGTGAGGTTGCATGACCTTGAAGCTCTGCTACATCAACAGTCTGACAGTGGCGATCGCCGCTATCCAGGGGCATTGCTAGCCCCAAAAATCAGTGGCACATGCCCCGAGCCTATTCTGAGGTGCCCTGGATGTGCCCCAGGCCGAGTCAACTGTGGTGCCTCATTGGTTGGCATGCTGTGGGTTGTGGTGCATCAATCGGGGTTATGCTGGGTGCTGTGGTGTCTCTGTGTGGGCATACTGATTGCCCGCCCAACAGAAAGTCAGACTAGACAGCACAGAAGCCAGTTAACTCAATCTACTTATGTTTAAGTGACACTGCCTATTTATGTGGTATGTTTTTTGTTTTTGTTTTGTATTAATGGAGAGGGGGGCCGCAGCCAACATTTTGCTGGTAAGGCCTACGTAGACTGCTATTAAGTTCATGTAAATTTGGCTCCACCCATGACCACACCCACATTCTGGTGCGTGGCCACACCCATTATCTGACTGGAGTGCCCAAAAGTCCCCCGGACCTCTGAGGATCCTAGCAATGCCCCTGCCGCTATCAGACTGTTAACATCCCTGGCGGTAAGCCCGACCTACGTTCGGGCTAGCCGCCGGAGAGGATCGCATGGCCCCCAAAGAATTTTTTAATATGTAAGTATGTAAATGTGTAAGCTAGCACTTCGCTAGCTAAATATTCCCCCCAAGTGCCTCCGCTCTCCCCCCCCCCCGACCCCCCCAATCACTGCAATTATAGGTACCCCCCCAGGGATCCCACGATGGCGCAGCCTCCCAATCAGCTTCAGGCTTCGCTGTGGGGAGGATGGGGACTGCGCATGACGTCATGTCCGATCGTCGCCATAGCGACGACTGAAGCTAAACAGTGAAGCTGCGGTTCTCGCGGGTGCGCGGACAGGTAAATATTCCCGGTGGCGATCTGGGCAATCAGAGGGGTGCCGGAGGACTTGGAAGGCATATTTAGCTAGCGAAGTGCTAGCTTAAACATTTAAATCAAATTTTATTTAAAAGAATCCTCCCGCGGACGCAGCATCTGAAATTGCGTACCGCCAGGGAGGTTAAGCGGCAAAACTGCCATCTATTTACATTGTACAGGGCTGCGATCTACGGCAGCGCTGTACTGGAGACAGCCCTGTCACTCGGCTGTCCCCTGGAGTGGCCCACAGAGGGATCGCTCTCATAGGCTGGTGCCTATGAGAGATGATCGCGGGGATTGGCTGTCAGTGGGAAAAGGGGAGGGGAAGGATAAAAAAAAAATAGTACATTTTATTAAAAAAAAAAAAACTATTAAAGTAATACTATCGATTGAAACAACTTTTTTTTTAATACTCTATATTAGTGTACACATTACCACTAGTGCTAGGGGCACTTTATTTATTCACCCAGGTCTCTCTCTCACTATCCCTGCTTAAAAATTCATTTCTCACACAGCTCATAGTAGTTTGGGTCACCCTGAGCTGCTTGGTTACTCTGTCACACATCTCACAAATATATTTCACTGTGTCACTCACAGCATGCAGGAGACATGAGGAGAAATAGGCTGATCTGAGGTGGTAACAGGTAACTAAATGAGCTGGAATATTGCTGGACTATAACTAGCTATAACACTAGTCTGTGTTTACACTTAGACTGGCTGCCTGCTTGAGGTGATTCACTCCAGGCTGCATCCACTTTACAAGCTGCTGAGAGGGGCAGACCACTGTCTACAATTAGCATTATTAGTATCTTTATCAGTAAAGAGAAGCAAAGATAATAAACACACATTGCTAGAATCTTTAACCCCTTACCACCATATCAATAAGATTCTTTCAGCAAGGTGATAATTAAACTATAAACTGAGGAGTTGATAGCAACTCCCCTGTGCAGAGACATGCTCTAGCCCTCTGGGAGCCGTCAGTATTAGATACATTTGTATCCAACACTGACGCCAAAACTGACGGAGGATTTTACAGCTGAGAGGAACAGCTGTGTGAGGAATCACATTGCTCCTAGTACTTGCCCTAATGTGTGCTACAACATACAGCATTTAAAAATAAATGCATACATCGATAGTATTCCTTTAAATTAATATAAAAAAAGCCTACAGCAGCAATAAGAGCCCACCAACAGAAATCTCTGTTGGGGGGCAGAAAAGAGGGGGGGATTCATTTGTGTGCTAAATTGTATGGCTCTGCAGCGAGCTATTAAAGCTGCAGAGCAGTAATTCGCCAAAATAGCCTGGTCACTGGGGGGAGGAGCCTGGGGTCCTAAAGAGGTTAAAGGTTATTATGCTGGTAAGCTTATCTATTAGAGCAGAGAGGAAGTTCTGAGTTCAGGTCCGCTTTAAGTTTATTCAAGCTGCATTTGAGATTATTTTGGTGCAAACAGCTTCCTAAAGAGAACCAGAGATGAAGCACCCTCTTGTATTTTACCTTATAAATCAGTGGGAACATGACAGTAAATACCTAATCTGCTCTTTGTTTCATTGTTCTCTGTTTAATCTGACGGTTATGACCTCTGATAAGAATCCCCGGCTGAGCACTCAGTCTAGCTTTGCTATGGAAAGATTATAGCTGAGTCTGTCTTCTCTGGTGTCTTTTCAAGCCCAAGCCTGCCCCCTTGTGACTCTGCTATAATGACTCAGCTATAATTATTCCCTGCAAAGCCAGACTGAATGCTCAGTCCGGGATTCTTATCACAGCTGATAACAGACACTTTTAGCAGTGAGGATGAAACAGAGAGCAGGGTAAGTGTTTTCTCTAATGTTCTTACTGATATATATGGTAAAATACACAAGGGTGCTTCATCTCTGGTTCCCTTTAATGAGGAACTGTCACGAAAATCTTAAAATACATAAAACACATGCAAATAAGAAGTCCATTACTCCCAGAGTTAAATGAGCCATACATTACTTTTCTCCTATGTTGCTGTCACTTACAGTAAGTAGTAGAATTCTGACAGATTTTGGACTAGCCCATCTTCTCATAGGGGGTTCTTTGGGTTTTCTTTATTTTTAAAAGTGCTTAGTGAATGGCAGTTGCTCTGTTCAACTGCCAAAATAGTGTACAGTGAGCAGGGAGGCCTGCCAACACCTTTGTATTAACCGTTTTCAGGGAATGTCTTTATAAATAATAAAGGCCATGCGTCCCCCATGAAGAGATGGACTAGCCCAAAACCTGTCGGTAATGTCAGATTTCTACTACCTACTGTAAGTGGCAGCAACATAGGAGAAAAGTAATGTATGGCTCATTTTACTCTGGGAGAAATGTACATCTTATTTCTATGTGTTTTAAATTTTAAGACTTTTGCCACAGTTCCCCCTGAAGCATTGGCTATAGGACTATTTTTCTTTCCTTCCTGACTCTTGTTCGGGTTATCATTTTTATTATTATTCTTGCTTCTAACGATGATCATTTTTTTCCATTAAAGATTTTTAGTTATTTTTTTTTTTTTTTTTTTTTTAAAGCAGCCCTCGTGTTTGGGGATTTATTAAAACAATGCTAATTACCACGGAGGAGGAGAGAGAGAGAGCGAGAAAGTAAAATAATACAAGCGATCTCTCTTCTGATGAGCGATCATATTAGCGCGCCGTCCCCAGAGCAGGCGAGTTATTGGCGTGTTCGTTCATTAGGTGTAGTAATGAGTCACTTTCACAATTTTGAGTTGCAGAATGGAATGGCGGCAGGAGCCAACGCCGGGTCATTTATATCTCCGGAGCGAAAAAAAAACCCTGTAAATATATTTTCACACAAGTTTGGAATGGGTTGAGAATGAAAAATGAAGTTTTTTTTCTGCATGCTTCCGGCAAGACGCAGCGTGAAAAAAAGCTTCTCTGAGCATATTTGCAGGACGCCGCGTGCGGCCGGGCAATAAACCAAACAGTTTATCGAAGGAGCGTCGCCGAGGTTTCTTACACATTCCGAGCATCGTTTATCAAGTGGCGCACTAAATCTGCTGGTTCCATTGTCTTCCTGTGCGTTTAGCCCCGTAACACAACGTGGACACAGCTGCATTTATCAAAACTGCCTCCCCTAAATTGCTTGTGGTTTACAAAAGCGTGCATGGCCGGACTTCAGGCAAGGCCACAAAGGCCATGGCCTAGAGCACCAGGAAAGCAAGGGGTGGGCTGTGGGGCAGCAGGGTGGCAGGAGCAGTAAGCCTGCTGAATATTCATCCTGCTACATACAGTTTGCACATAGTGGTGGGCGGCTACCAACAGCCAGATCTGGCACACAGGGGGCTGAAGGGGCAGCAAACAGGCACCACCCTGATCTCTGAGCTGCCTGTCACTCACTGAACGTACCGCTCACAGAGGAGCTTGCAATCTAATCCCTGCCATCACTTCACTAACTGCCCTCAGAGGAGTTTATAATGTAATCCCTGCCATCATGTCAATAACTGCCCTCAGAGGAGTGTATAATGTAATCCCTGCCATCATGTCACTAACTGCCCTCAGAGGAATTTATAATCCCTGTCCTCACTTCACTAACTGTCCTCAGACGAGCCTACAATCTAATCCCTGCCATGTTGGGGGGGAAGTTAAGGATGTTCTCTGTCTGGGGGTGGTTGGTGATAGTGGGTCTTGGGCTGTAAAAAGTTCAAATCTGACCTTGAAAATATGCAAATTGGATAAAGCCATTGGCTGCTTGGACACCAAATGCTCATGGACACAGCGCAATCAAAGCACAGCTTCAAGGGGGAGGGGGGGTTAGCTTTGAATACTTCATACAAGAGCTAAAGAGGCCCTGTGGTGACATATAGTAGAGTGCAGAACAGGATCATCCCCCAGGCAACCTAGGATTTACCACAAAGTACTGCTGATGGTGGGAAGGCGGCTCACTCACCTCCCGGAATGCTTCCCTCCTTCCCTATGCAGGGGGAGGGGGTTAGCTTTGGTTTGGATACCTCAGACATGAGCAAAAGGAGCCCAGGATCATCCACCAGGCAACTTAGTATTTACCACAAGGCACTGTAGGCTCGTGCCTACAGGCGGCTGATGGTAGGAAGGCGGCTCCACAGGCGCCTGGTGCACCAGACCAATCAGGCAGTCGCCTGGAGTGCTGTGCAGGGGGGGGGATGCTGCCATGGGGAGGATTGAGTAACCTCCTCAGGTGGTGAACTGGCTTGCGGCGTCTAATAGATGCCGCTCCACTTTACTCCCCACAGCTCACCTCAACCTGCGGGAGTCTTTAGTTTCTGGGAGGCAGAGCAGACACTGTTAGTGTCTCTAGCACAGGGCTTCAGGCACCATCTTCCAAAGCCCTGCTCTGCCTGTGGCAGCGCGGGAGTTTCGCAGCCGTCACTGCAGGGAGACCATCGGGGAGCTGCACACCGGGAGAGGAGTCTTCTGCAGGTGAGTAAATGCTTTTTTTTTTACAGGTGCGGATTATTTTCTGGTGAAACGCTGCCCACATTATGATTATTTTCTGGTGAAACATTGCTGCATTCCGATTATTTTCTGGTGAAACATTGCTGCATTACAATTGTTTTCTAGTGCAATGCTACCCTCACTACAATTGTTTTCTGGTGAAACATTGGCGCATTATGATTATTCTGGTGAAACATTGCTGCGTTATGATTATTTTCTGGTGAAAGATGTCTGCATTATGATTATTTTCTGGTGAAACGCTGCCCACATTACAATTATTTTGTGGTGAAACATTGCCCCATTACGATTATTTTCTGGTGAAACATTGCTGCATTACGATTATTTTTGGGTGAAACATTGCTGCATTACGATTATGATCTGGTGAAACATTGCCGCATTACGATTATTTTCTGGTGAAACATTTCTGCATTACTATTATTTTTTGGTGAAACATTCCTGCATTACCTTATTTTCTGGTGAAACGCTGCTTACATGAGGATTTTTTTCTGGTGAAACATTGCCGTATTACAATTATGTTATGGTAAAACATTGCCACATTACGATTATTTTCATGAAGGACACAATCAACACCACTCACCAAGTGCTTCCCTTCTTCCCTATGCAGAGTCCCAGTGGAGCGTAAATGAGTGGTTAATCACCCAGCTCTTGGCATTCCACTGACGAGATTTCCCCCGGGTATAAGTAAGGATAGCAATTCGTAATCAGCTAATTACGATTATGAAAAACTTCACGTACATTTTCGCATTTATGCCTATACATCATCCCGATTTTGTAAGTTCAATTGATTTTGCATAGTCATTCGTAATTTCGCGTAAAATTTCACGTAGCTTTCGCGTAATTTCATGCTGAATTTAGCAGTGAATAGCAAAGCTCGCATACATGCTATTGACAACAAAATTGCTACATATGTTAAAGGAACACCATCAATACCCAAGTGTTCTAAAATGACAATGTACAAATAATGTCTAAGTAGCTGTGTAAACCTTTTCCTACTTTTCATGTTAAATATCAGAGGCAAAAGCTGTAATTTATTGAGGGTAGGATTTAGCTGTATTGGGACACATCAATTGCAGAAGGGGTGTCTGCTTCAATGTACAGCCAGAGTTGCATATCAGACTACAGAAAGCAAATATCAAACATATTAAACTCTGAAGCAAAAACAGTATGAAAAGCTGTGACAATTAGTTACATTTCCTCTGCTCTCTTCAGACAGTCAGTCAGAAACATGGGACACAGGAGCTGCAGTTGTTGGGAGCTCTCTCTCTGTCACACACAGAGATACACATAGAGTTAACTGATCAAGTGTGAGGGGAATTTCCCCTCTCCTCATGGCTCAGTCAGCTGTCAGTTTTGGCGTCAGTAAAGTTTGAAAGTATTTTGATAACAGTAAACAATGACGTTGCTACTAAAATGTATACACCAGTACTTAGCAGCACTTCCCAAACAATGCCTGTGTCAATTGAAAAAAATATGTGAATCGATAGAATTCCTTGAAGGAGAATTGGGGGTACAAGTTGAAAAAAAAAAAGAATTTTCCAAAAAGACCTTGTAGTTTTTGAGAAAATTGATTTTAAAAAAGGAAAGAAAAAAATCATTTTTAAAACTCTGAAACATGAGTTTAAAAAACATTTTTCTTTACATATTTAAAATCGATTTTCTCAAAAACTACAAGGTCTTTTTGAAAAACTCCTTCTTTCCCTTGTATCCCTAATTCTCCTTAAAGAGAATCTGTACTCTAATATTCTTGCAATCAAAAGCATACCATTCTATTCATTATTTTCTCCTGTGCCCCTCTGTGCTGTTTCTGCCACTCTCTGCTGCAATCCTGGCTTGTAATTAACAGTTTTAGGCAGTGTTTACAAACAAACTAACCAGCTTCTAATAGGCTCAGCTAAGCATAGAGTGTGAGTCATTCAGAGCCTGCAGGGGGCCTGCAGAGGGTGTGTATCGCTTCTACCAATCACAAGCAGCCCTGCACATTCCACACAATCAAGCTTTAGCCCGACAAACAGGACAGAGGAAAGATACATTGATTTATTACAGAGACAGTGCAGTTAGGAAAGACTGCAGTAAGCCAGAGCAGATTAGAACAGGCATAGGAACTTATAGGATAGAAGAACTAAGGCTGAAAAATTTGTTACAGAGTCTCTTTAACAAATATAGCAATTGTGGTAGCAACAACATGTATGGGGGTTTTGCTATTAACCGTTAAAGTTGGCACAACATTTAACAAAATTATGTGAAAATTTTAAATTACACAAAATTCTGAATTGTTACTATTACATTAATTACAATGTTCTCTGATTTTTCGCATTATGTTTATGATGCACAATTGCTAATTTTGATGCGAACTTTCGACCCACCACTGAGCAATTCAGCTGAAGTTGACCATGTGAGTTCTTTTCTTTTGTTTTTTTTGTTTTTTTATTTATTAAGGCTAGTAACACACCAGGAAGTTGCGTTTAGGGGACGTTATAGGGCACATAACGTGCCCCTAACGCAACGCCTAGTGCTCTCCGATGTGGACGTCAGAGTGAGTCGCATTGTGCAGCTCACTCTGGCGTCCGTGATGCCATGATGCGTACTCTTGGACGCATGCGCATCACGTGGTCCCGCCTGGCCAATCGCCGCACAGAGCGGCCACTCCAGGAAGTAAACACTGCACGTCACACCGTGCAGTGAATATTAATTAGCCATGTGCCCGGCCGCTCTCCCCTCCCCCCTAACATGACTGAGCATGTGCAAACAGTCTAACGCGGCTTAGCCGCTCTAACGCCGTCGCATGCTGCACTTTCACTACAACGTGCAGCGTTACATGTAACGCAATGTGGGCAGTGTGAACAGCCCACTTGTGTTACATTGCTGTGCGTTGGGGGAGCGTTACAGGCGCACGTTAGTCCTTGTGTGCAAGAAGCCTTAAAGAGAACCAGAGACGAAGCACCCTCATGTATTTTATTACATTTATCAGTGGGAACATGACAGTAAACACCTACCCTGCTTTTAGTTTTATTCTTCTCAGTCTAATCTATCTGTTATCAACTGTGATAAGAATCCACCAACTATTCAGTCGAGGTTTGACCTGGAATCATTATAGCTGAGTCACTCTTCTGTGGTGTCTTTTCAAGGCCAAGCCTTCCCCCTCCTGGCTCAAATTTCATGCTTTACATACTGAGAGATGTGATGACATGGGAGGGGCTGCTGCTGCAGGAAAAATCTCTGTCTAACAGACAAGTGTGGCTGTGTGATCTGTGTGCTCTGTCTGTGCAGCCTGTCATTATTATCTACTGCATGCAGTTTCATTACTATGAGAGACACTTCCTACAGGCAGCCACAAAGCATACCAGAATATAAAGATGAAAGCACTCAGATGAAAGCCTGCAGCAGCCCTGCTTGTCTATAGTCTCATATAGCCTAGACAGCACATCCAGAACACCTCATAACCTGGTAACATAAGGAATATGAGCCGGCGGCCATATTGGATATTTCCTGGAGCAATAATGGATAAAAAGCACTCAAAAAGGCACACCAGAGCGGCGAAATTATCAGGTAGAGCATTTATTCTTTACAAGCTGTCAACTGATATGTTTATTTTGTGTGAATCGTTCATCTCTGGTTCCCTTTAAGCTATGGATTTAGAATTGAGCCTTCTTTTTGCAATAAGAAGAAAATTAGAAGTATGAAAAACAGATGCTCGCCGTCCGTATTTTTTCAGGCCCGTAATTTTAGCCGAGAATGGCCCATCACGGTGTAATTGCTGTATTAGTGATATTTAGTGCGGGCTTGTATTTGTCTCTTTTATAGAGCACTAAAAGCGGCCCCTGGACTCCGCATGCTGGAGGCCAGTTAATACTCGCTCTTGTCGATGCTCCGAAACCGCAAAATCAATCACTATAAAATGCTAAAACAATGGCTACAGGTATAAATACTCTCGCCAGTGCACAAAGAATAGCGGTGGTGGAGGCCGTAGATTAGGCTGCATTGTAATGCGGGCGGCAGCTTTATCACCGGACCCTGGTCTCACGCCATAATTACATCGGTACTCAGGTTCATTACAGCTGACTACCAGCCCAACGGCAAAATACAGCGCTGGTGTGTACACCAGAGCCATGCAATCTGAAGGTGCCCATTAACAGTACAATGTTTCACTAAATGCGATCTTTCAATGAGATTTGAACGATCGTAACTAATTGGAAGGCAATTATTGATTGTTCACATTTACTGATCGATTCTTTCTTCAAATTTCATCATAAAATGCAACTTTCGGATTAATTTTATCGTATTTAGCAATCAACCAAAGAATCATTCCTTATCGATCGCCTTCATAAACAGCAAATTTTCTATACAATTCGATTGTAAACATTGCATCGCAAGTTCGTATTTGGTGGAAAAAAATGGACCGTGAAATATCGTGCTCTGTTCTATGGAGAGGGAGGGTGGAGAGACACAAGTGGGACAATGCTACAGGAGCGTGCATGAAAAAAAAAACTTGGTTAATGATAATTAACTACCATTGTAAAAACAAACGGGAAATAACAACAAAAAGATATTAACATTATAAATTGTTAAGTAATTCAACAATACAGCTTAACCCAACTCTACTCTTACACAGAACCCTCCCCTGGAGGTGCCTAACCATAACCCCCCCCCCCCGGTGGTGCCTAACGCTAACCACTCCCACTGGTGGTGCCTAACCCTAACCCCCCCCCCCCCCCCTGGTGGTGCCTAACTCTAACCACTCCCACTGGTGGTGCCTAACCCTAACCACTCTCTCTGCAGAAACACCCTTTTACACATAGAAACAATAATATCTTTGATCACGTAAAATCTGTACATGCAAACAAAATAATATGATAAAAACTATAATGTTGCAAAATTCTAAAACGATAACACGCTTCAAAAACGTTCTAATCTTGTTAACAATATTTATTGAGGCACCCCTTTTTCCTGCTACCCTACAGGAATTTACTTTAAACTTCTCTTGGGAATAAATGGAATCTAGGAATCGTTTTAGATTAGATTGTGAGCTTCTTTGAGGACAGTCAGTGACAGTATGTCACTTTTTTTAAAGTGGACCTGAACTCTTGCACAGGACAAAGGAAGCTATAAAGAAATGCACCCTGTATGTATTTAGGGAGATTAGCCTGTTTAATTTCTCCTCATTTGTGTCTAATTACAAGTTGTAATCTGAAACTTCTCTTGTGTCACATGACTGCCTATGGCAGAGATGGCGGTTTACGGATCAGTGAATAATGGCGCACAACGCCTATGCATAAAAATGGCGCCGCATTAAAAAGATACGCTTATTGCTATTTATCGTTAGTACTGCATAATAATGGCGCACAGGGAAAAAAGAAGAAAAACGGCACACACTAACGTTATTTATCAATAGCGCCGTTCATATGCCAAACAGCAGACATTATTGCACACAGTAACATTATTTATCAATAGCGCCCTACATAAGCCAAACTGCAGACGTTATTTAGCTGCAAAACGGTGAATGGATTTAATATAACACTATCAAGGTTAGGGTTAGGTACAGAGAGGGTTCTGTGTGTTAACGCTAAATAACGATAAGGCTTTAACGTTAAATAGCGATAAGCGACAAACGGATCAGCGACAACACAGTGCGCCATTATTTGCAGACGGCATTTTCAGATGGATCCGGCAGATAAGCCCATTTGAAAGCACAGGCTGTTAGCAATATGTCTGCTTCCATGAACCAGGAAGTAGAAACTGTGCAGTAATGCAGATTTATTTTAGGATCTGTATCAGCTGTAACAAAGAAATGCTTTTTGTTTAAAGGTTATTATGCTGTTGTGTATCTTTTAGAGCAGAGAGGAAGTTCTGAGGTCAGGTCCACTTTAACTTCCTAGATCCTGAGATTGCGTGTTGCAGGTAAGTCAAAAACACATTCCTTGAGAGAGAACTCAGGTTAGCAGTTAATATAAGGAAAGAGAGACCAAGAGGAGAGACATATTTAGGATGTTAGGTAGGAAACAAGTCAGTAAGAAGTAGGGAAGGAAAAACGAAAGAAAGAAATCTGTTTACCAACTGAAATTTACATTTTTGAGGGATGCAATACTTTCTGATCACCAGTAGATGGCACCATTGTGATTTTAGTCCAAAAGAAAATTAGGAGGGGAAAAAAACACAAAAACAAAACATTTTGCCTCAGGCAAGGCCTCCCCATAGAAAATACTGATAAGTGAACTCTACATCACTTCATAAAAGGTAGCAGCTTGCTGATCCTCCATGACAAGTTGCTATGTACATGGGGTGCGATGAGGAAATCATATCAGAGGGAACGTTTCACAGCATTTCAGTTCCATGCAAGAGGCTTTCCCATGAAGATTCTATATACAAGAGGAGACCTGCTGAGTGACAGACCTACTTATTCCTACGCCTGTGAATATTGCATTCTGAACTGTGGCGAGATTGCATGCATTATTCTGCTGCATTGCAGAGATCAGGTGATTCTCAGAGACGCTGAAGGGATTTGGTATAATATACACAAATATGTGTTACCTGGGCCCCATCTCACAATCTAATCCATACCATAGTCATCGTCTAATGTCCTACAATAATGTATTTATATAGCACTGACATCTTCTGCAGCACTTTACAGTCCATAATCATGTCACTGGCTGTCCTCAGAGGATCTCACAATCTAATCCCTGCTATAGACAAAGTCTAATGTCCTACGATAATGTATTTATATAGCACTGACATCTTCTGCAACACTTTAGTGAGTATATGGTCATGTCACTGACTGTCCTCGGAAGAGCTTACAATCTAATCCTACCATAGTCATAGTCTAATGTCCTACCATATCTATATATATAATTCAGTAAAAGCCTCAACCGCCCAGCAAGAAGAAGAAGTACTTTGCATGAGAAAATGTATGCGTGCTCAAAGACCAAGTTTGAGGCCTCCTTTCCACGGACTGTTGAGCTGTGTGCTCAGCAAGCAGTTACCAGGCACAGGTAAGAAGTTATCAGGCAGCAACAAGCAGTTATCAGGCAGCAACAAGCAGTTACTAGGCAGCAGTGAGCAGTCACCAGGCAGCAGTGAGCAGTTACTAGGCAGCAGTGAGCAGTTGAGAGAGTTTGAGAGGCATTTCACTGCCTATTAACAGTCCGTGGAAAGGAGGCCTAACCCTAGAAAGTCTTGGTTTGCAAATCTGGCCTAATTGGCTATTCATAATTGAATAAGGGCCTCAACCTTCCAGCAAGAAGAAGAAGTACTTTGCATGAGAAAATGTATGCGTGCTCAAAGACCAAGTTTGATGCCTCCTTTCCACGGACTGTTGAGCTGTGTGCTCAGCAAGCAGTTACCAGGCACAAGTAAGAAGTTATCAGGCAGCAACAAGCAGTTATCAGGCAGCAACAAGCAGTTACTAGGCAGCAGTGAGCAGTTGAGAGAGTTTGAGAGGCATTTCACTGCCTATCAACAGTCTGTGGAAAGGAGGCTTATTAACCCTAGTAAGTCTGGCTTTGCAAATCTGGCCTAATTGACTATTCATGAGGCAATGCTCATGCAAATATGCATTTGCTTTCGCATGTCAAACTATGCAGGGTCAAAAAACCAATACTGCAAAGCGGTCGTGGAGCAGTGCTTTTCAGCACTGCTAGATTTGGGCGCAGCGAGCGCCGCCATAGACTGTAATGGGAATCAGTCTATAGCGGCGCTCAGTGAGTAACGTCGGCGCCGTCAGAAGACGGAGCCGAAGTTGCTTAAAAAACACAATAATTCGACCTCCAGCAATCGCTGGAAGCCGAATTATATCATTCCCCCTCTATCCATGGCGGCCTGGAGGGGGAATAGTAATTATATAATAGAGTAAGTGCCTCAACCTTCAAACAAGAAGAAGAAGTAGCGCCCTGCCCCCAGGGCTGGTCCAAGCAAGAAGAAGGGGCTGGTCCAAGCAAGAAGTAGTGTCATATTAAACCAAGGGCAAAGAGGGATAATTTGCATATTCAGTAGCAGTGCATTGTGGGTAACCACAAATGTTCACTTATAGCTGAATTATTGCAGATTTGCTTCTGTTTTAAGAAGGAAAATTACACCAAGCTTTGCTTTTTTTAGTAGGAGGGCTTTTTGGTCTCTTTTATCATCCTATACATTCTTAGTAGTTTGGGTCACGCTGAGCTGATTGGTTACTCTGTTGTACTGGTCCAATCCCTATCTCATATAGCCGTATCAATCCCTGCCATGTACTGATGAGGACCAAAAGTCTGAAACAGGGTGTCTACATGTGGGTTTGATATGACTGTGTAAAATTTAAAGCGATATGCTTGCTATACACCAGCGGCTCTGGGTGCTTGCTTGGCTTACTAAGCAATGTACTGATGAGGACCAAAAGTCTAAAACAGGTTGTCACATGTGGGTTTAATATGACTGTGTAAAACTTAAAGCTATAGGCTTGCTTGACTTATCAAGGGTTAAAAAAGGAATTATTTGCATATTTAGTAGCAGTGCATTGTGGGTAATCACAAATGTTCACTTATAGCTGAATTATTGCACATTTCCTTCTGTTTTAGGAAGGCAAATTACATCAAGCTTTGCTTTTTTTAGTAGGAGGTCTTTTTGGTCCCTTTTATCCCCCTATACATTCCGAGTGGTTTGGGTCACCCTGAGCTGCTTGGTTACTCTGTTGTACTGGTCCAAGCCCTATCTCATATAGCTGTATCAATCCCTGCCATGTACTGATGAGGACCAAAAGTCTGAAACAGGTTGTCTACATGTGGGTTTGATATGACTGTGTAAAATTTAAAGCTATATGCTTGCTATACACCAGCGGCTCTGGATGCTTGCTTGGCTTACCAAGGGGGAAAAGGAATTATTTGCATATTTAGTAGCAGTGCATTGTGGGTAACCACAAATGTTCACTTATAGCTGAATTATTGCACATTTCCTTCTGTTTTAGGAAGGCAAATTACATCAAGCTTTGCTTTTTTTAGTAGGAGGTCTTTTTGGTCCCTTTTATCCCCCTATACATTCCGAGTGGTTTGGGTCACCCTGAGCTGCTTGGTTACTCTGCTTGGAAGAACAAAGAGAAATCGAGAGCCCGATATGGTGTAGTATTGTTAAGTTGGTTGTGGTTAAAAGCAAAATATTTAGATATACTCACAAACATGGGTTACCCATAGGCAACCACTTCAAGTGCAGGTGGGGAGTATTAGAACCTGACCCCACTCAGGTTTTTAAGATGTCGCTCTCTGTAGATAGGAAATGGGGTAGCACCCCTCCACCGAGGGTGGACTCAAGATTTCAGCAAGGCTTGGTGTACAGAGGCGCCAGAGTAGAATAAAAACGTTTAAAAACCGTCTAAAAGAGGGGGATGTTCAGGTGGACTTACCTCCCTCAAAAATATAAAACTCAATTGAGTCACAATATATCAATACAAAAATATTTTATTGAACTCCACTTAGTGCAACGCGTTTCGCAGGTGTGGTCCTGCTTCATAAGGCAAACAGGAGTATAACTATAAAACAAACAGAAATATATACAAACATAATGACCCATATAAATAGCTTAAAATAAAGGCGCAGTTTAAAAACATAAGAAGACATAATTTTATCATGTCTTCTTATGTTTTTAAACTGCGCCTTTATTTTAAGCTATTTATATGGGTCATTATGTTTGTATATATTTCTGTTTGTTTTATAGTTATACTCCTGTTTGCCTGATGAAGCAGGACCACACCTGCGAAACGCGTTGCACTAAGTGGAGTTCAATAAAATATTTTTGTATTGATATATTGTGACTCAATTGAGTTTTATATTTTTGAGGGAGGTAAGTCCACCTGAACATCCCCCTCTTTTAGACGGTTTTTAAACGTTTTTATTCTACTCTGGCGCCTCTGTACACCAAGCCTTGCTGAAATGCTTGGTTACTCTGTTGTACTGGTCCAAGCCCTATCTCATACAGCTGTATCAATCCCTGCCATGTACTGATGAGGACCAACAGTCTGAAACAGGCTGTCTACATGTGGGTTTGATATGACTGTGTACGATTTAAAGCTATATGCTTGCTATACACCAGCGGCTCTGGATGCTTGCTTGGCTTACCAAGGGGCAAAAGGGGTAATTTGCATATTTAGTAGCAGTGCATTGTGGGTAACCACAAATGTTCACTTAAAGCTGAATTATTGCAGATTTCCTTCTGTTTTAAAAAGGCAAATTACACCAATACAGTGTGCGGCATTGCAGGAAGTGACGACAGTGGAATGCACGATGGAACACGGAAGAGGTGAGTCATCCCCGCCCGCTGCCTCTTACTAATAGTGGCGGCTGCTACTGTGCTTAAGCAGGAGGGGGAGTGCACATGGGGGACCCAGGTGAGGGGGGGGGGGGGTTCCTGCTGAGCTTAGGCTGGAGGTAGAGCACACATGGGGGACCCAGTTGAGGGGGGTCCAACCCCCCTCCCTGCCGCTGTGCCCAATACCCCCTTCCTGCCCTCTACCCTCTTATGCGGCGTATGGTACGCCGCGAGTCGGCTAGTTATTAATATTATTATGTATTCGTAGCTCCCAACTGTCCCTTTTTTGGAGGGACAGTCCCTCTTTCGGAGCCCTGCCCCGCTTTCCTCCTCATTTGTCCCTCTTTAAGCACTTTGTCCCTCTTTCTATGTAAATATATATATATATATATGTATACATATATATATATATATATATATATATATATATATATATATATATATATATATATATATATATATATATATATATGTACATATATATACATATACAAGATCTTCTCAAAAAATTAGCATATTGTGATAAAGTTCATTATTTTCTGTAATGTACTGATAAACTTTAGACTTTGATATATTTTAGATTCATTACACACAACTGAAGTAGTTCAAAGCCTTTTATTGTTTTAATATTGATGATTTTGGCATACAGCTCATGAAAACCCAAAATTCCTATCTCAAAAAATTAGCATATTACGAAAAGGTTCTCTAAACGAGCTATTAACCTAATCATCTGAATCAACTAATTAACTCTAAACACCTGCAAAAGATTCCTGAGGCTTTTAAAACTCCCAGCCTGGTTCATTACTCAAAACCGCAATCATGGGTAAGACTGCCGACCTGACTGCTGTCGAGAAGGCCATCATTGACACCCTCAAGCAAGAGGGTAAGACACAGAAAGAAATTTCTGAACAAATAGGCTGTTCCCAGAATGCTGTATCAAGGCACCTCAGTGGGAAGTCTGTGGGAAGGAAAAAGTGTGGCAGAAAACGCTGCACAACGAGAAGAGGTGACCGGACCCTGAGGAAGATTGTGGAGAAGGACCGATTCCAGACCTTGGGGGACCTGCGGAAGCAGCGGACTGAGTCTGGAGTAGAAACATCCTGAGCCACCGTGTACAGGCATGTACAGGAAATGGGCTACAGGTGCCGCATTGCCCAGGTCAAGCCACTTTTGAACCAGACAAGCGGCAGAAGTGCCTGACCTGGGCTACAGAGAAGCAGCACTGGACTGTTGCTCAGTGGTCCAAAGTACTTTTTCGGATGAAAGCAACATTTGCACATCATTCGGAAATCAAGGTGCCAGAGTCTGGAGGAAGACTGGGGAGAGGGAAATGCCAAAATGTCTGAAGTCCAGTATCAAGTACAGGTCAGGCGCTTCTGCCACTGTTTCTCATTCTAAAGTGGCTTTATCTGGGGAATGCGGCATCTGTAGCCCATTTCCTGTACATGCCTGTACACGGTGGCTCTGGATGGTTCTACTCCAGACTCAGTCTTCTGCTTCCACAGGTCCCCCAAGGTCTGGAATCGGTCCATCTCTGCAATCTTCCTCAGAGTCCGGTCACCTCTTTTTGTTGTGCAGCGTTTTCTGCCACATTTTTTCCTTCCCACAGACTTCCCACTGAGGTGCCTTGATACAGCACTCTGGGAACAGCCTATTCGTTCAGAAATTTCTTTCTGTGTCTTACCCTCTTGCTTAAAAGTGTCAATGATGGCCTTCTGGACAGCAGTCAGGTCGGCAGTAGTGTTGGGCGAACATCTAGATGTTCGGGTTCGGGCCGAACAGGCCGAACATGGCCGCGATGTTCGGGTGTTCGACCCGAACTCCGAACATAATGGAAGTCAATGGGGACCCGAACTTTTGTGCTTTGTAAAGCCTCCTTACATGCTACATACCCCAAATTTACAGGGTATGTGCACCTTGGGAGTGGGTACAAGAGGAAAAAAATTTTTAGCAAAAAGAGCTTATAGTTTTTGAGAAAATTGATTGTAAAGTTTCAAAGGAAAAATTGTCTTTTAAATGCTGAAAATGTCATGTTTCTTTGCACAGGTAACATGGTTTTTACCGCCAGGCAGTCATAAATGTAATAAAGATAAGAGGTTCAATAAACAGGGACCGGTAACGCTAACCCAGCAGCAGCAGCAGCAGCACACGTGATGGAACAGGAGGAGGCGCAGGAGGAGAAGGCCACGCTTTTTGAGACACAACAACCCAGGCCTTGCATGAGGACAAGAAGCGTGCGGATAGCATGCTTTTTACCGCCATGCAGTCATAAATGTAATAAAGATAAGAGGTTCAATAAACAGGGACCGGTAACGCTAACCCAGCAGCAGCACAGAGCACACGTGATGGAACAGGAGGAGGCGCAGGAGGAGAAGGCCACGCTTTTTGAGACACAACAACCCAGGCCTTGCATGAGGACAAGAAGCGTGCGGATATAGCAGCAATGCTTTTTGCCGCCATGCAGTCATAAATGTAATAAAGAGAAGAGGTTCCATAAACAGGGACCGGTAACGCTAACCCAGCAGCAGCACAGAGCACACGTGATGGAACAGGAGGAGGCGCAGGAGGAGAAGGCCACGCTTTGAGACACAACAACCCAGGCCTTGCATGAGGACAAAAAGCGTGCGGATATAGCAATGCTTTTTGCCGCCATGCAGTCATAAATGTAATACAGATGAGAGGTTCAATAAACAGAGACTGGAAACGCTAACCCAGCAGCAGCACACATGATGGAACAGGAGGAGGCGCAGGAGGAGAAGGCCACGCTTTTTGAGACGCAACCCAGGCCTTGCATGAGGACAAAAAGCGTGCGGATATAGCAATGCTTTTTGCCGCCATGCAGTCATAAATGTAATACAGATGAGAGGTTCAATAAACAGGGACTGGAAATGCTAACCCAGCAGCAGCAGACGTGATGGAACAGGAGCAGGCGCAGGAGGAGAAGGCCAAGCTTTTTGAGACACAACAACACAGGCCTTGCATGAGGACAAAAAGCGTGCGGATATAGCAATGCTTTTTGCCGCCATGCAGTCATAAGTGTAATACAGATGAGAGGTTCAATAAACAGGGACCGGAAACGCTAAACCATCCCAGATGTTCATTGGTCATGTTACTTGGTTGGGGTCCTGGAGTGTTGCGTAGTCGTTTCCAATCCAGGATTGATTCATTTTAATTTGAGTCAGACGGTCTGCATTTTCTGTGGAGAGGCGGATACGCCGATCTGTGACGATGCCTCCGGCAGCACTGAAACAGCGTTCCGACATAACGCTCGCTGCCGGGCAAGCCAGCACCTCTATTGCGTACATTGCCAGTTCGTGCCAGGTGTCTAGCTTCGATACCCAATAGTTGAAGGGTGCAGATGGATTGTTAGACACAGCTACGTCATCTGACATGTAGTCCTTGACCATCTTCTCCAGGCGATCGGTGTTGGAGGTGGATCTGCACGCTTGCTGTTCAGTGGGCTGCTGCTGCATGGGTGTCAGAAAATTTTCCCACTCCAAGGACACTGCCGATACCATTCCCTTTTGGGTATGTTCAATGTGACATCCGCTCAACCTTAAAATGCAGAACAGAGCTGGAACTAGGCGACTCATGCCCCGACCATGGAAAAAGAAAAGTGAGGTTCCGCTCAATGTTGCAAAAATATCAAAAATGACTTTATTGGAAACTAATGACACAGCACAGGATACACTAACATGTTTCGGACACACACTGGTCCTTAATCATAGCCAATCATGATTAAGGACCAGTGTGTGTCCGAAACATGTTAGTGTATCCTGTGCTGTGTCATTAGTTTCCAATAAAGTCATTTTTGATATTTTTGCAACATTGGCTTCAATTCATCAAGCATTACCGCATTCGGTAATGCTAAAAACAGCTGACTTAAGGGAGCACTTTAGAAAATGTTAATTCATCAAAGCTGTTACCGAATGAGAAGCTGAAATGACACAGCAATGAGATAAATTACCGACATGTGCTCAACAAATGTTAATTCATCAAGGTTCCCACATTCGCTAACACATTCGGTGTTTATCTCAAGCTCTCCCCTGTCGTTACAGGCTTCGAAAGCCTTCTGTGTGAATGTTTTCATGATTAGCAGGAGCAGGCAGCCAATAGAAACAGCCCATGTTCTCCTGCAAGTGCCGCTGATAGGTCACACAGGCTTCTCCACACAAGCTTTCAGACCCCCCAAGCAGTGAGCAGAGATAACGGGACAAAAGATATCCCCAGATGTCCTTCAGTGGTTTAACCCTTTGAGTCCCTGTTTGAATATGCAAAGATGCATGTGGTGAAATCACCAAGCATGGCATTTGTAAAGTCTCCAGGAAGTTTATCTACGTTGTGGCAAATAAATAAAATGTTAAGAAAGACTGATGGACAGATTCAGAGCTGCAGAGGCAGTACAAGTAACAGTAACTATAACACGTTTACATGTAAAGGGATGTCTGGATGCCTTCTATTGTTATCAGCTTGTAACAACACAGAGACATTCCAAGATGCTCTGCACCACTCTGCTGTTATCGAACAGCCTTTGATGAATTGAAGCCTAGTAGTTCGGTAACTTAACGAACCTCTACCGCACATGGGAAAATATTGATGAATCAGCACAGTGAAGTGTAAAATACCGAATGCGGTATTTTAAGGACTGGGGTTTTGTTATCGAACACCCTTTGATGAATTGAAGCCAATGAGCGGAACCTCACTTTTCTATTCCCTTTTGGGTACTAGCTGCGGCTTGCGTTGTTTGCTGCCCTCCTGGTCGTCCTGGGTTTGCGGAAGTCAGTCTGTCTGCGTACAACTGGCTAGAGGAGGGGGAGGATGTCAATCTCCTCTCTAAAGTCTCCACAAGGGCCTGCTGGTATTCTTCCATCTTGACCTGTCTGACTCTTTCTTCAAGCAGTTTTGGAACATTGTGTTTGTACCGTGGATCCAGAAGGGTATAAACCCAGTAATTGGTGTTGTCCAGAATGCGCACAATGCGTGGGTCACGTTCAATGCAGTCTAGCATGAATTGAGCCATGTGTGCCAGAGTCCCACCAGAATCCTCATCATCCTCTTGTGAGCGTTGTGATAGTTGTTGTGATGCATCATAGTCGTCACCTTCCTCCTGGTCTGCTTCTGCTGACCATTCGCGTTGAATTGTGGAAGTCCAACGTGCACCGCTCTGGCCCTCGTCAGTGGTGGCATGAAACTCCTGCTCCAACTCCAGCTGTTCCTCCTCCTCTTCTTCGTCATAGCTGCTGGGGCCAGCGTTCCCTGAGGCGGATGGCCTGATGTTGGTACCATCACGCTGATCGTTTTCTCCTTCAGATTCCCCCAGTTGCATCATGACAGCTGTTTCCTTGATTTTTAACATCGACCTCTTCAGTAAACACAGCAGTGGTATGGTAATGCTGACTGAAGAGTTGTCACTGCTCACAAGCAACGTGGATTGCTCAAAATTTTGGAGGACTTGGCAGAGGTCCAACATGTTGGCCCAATCGGTTCCACAGAAGCTTGGCAGCTGGCTGGATGCGCCTCGGTACTGCGCCGTCATGTACTGGACCACTGCACTCTTCTGCTCGCAAAAGCGGGCTAGCATGTGCAGCGTAGAATTCCAGCGCGTAGGGACATCACACAGCAAGCGATGGTGGGGGAGATTGAAGCGCTCCTGCATCTTGGCGAGTGCCCCCGAAGCAGTACTGGAAGTTCTACAATGTTTGGCCACTCGACGCACCTTCAACAGAAGATCGGCCACGCCTGGGTATGTCCTCAGGAACCGCTGAACTACTAGGTTCATCACGTGCGCCAGGCAAGGGATGTGTGTCAGCTTAGCCAACCTTAAAGCGCGAATGAGATTACTCCCATTATCACACACAACCATGCCCGGTTTCAGGTCCAGCGGTGCCAGCCACAAATCCGTCTGTTCCTTTATTCCCTTCCAAATTTCCTCCCCTGTGTGCTGCTTATCCCCAAGGCAGATTAGCTTCAGCAACGCTTGCTGACGCATGCCAACAGCTGTGCTGCACTGCTTCCACGATCCTACTGCTGCTGGGTTAGCGTTTCCGGATGAGGTACAGCTTTGAGATGCGTTGGAGGAGAAGGAGTCAGAGAGGTAGGTGCTGCTGTTATCCAGTGTGAGGGACGGCGGTGCAGCTGTTTGTGGCGTGGGCAACACCCGTGCCGTAGCAGGTGAGGAATCGCTGCCAGGCTCCACAAGGTTCATCCAGTGCGCGGTAAGGGAGATGTATCGACCCTGGCCGAACGCACTCGTCCAGGTGTCAGTGGTGAGGTGAACCTTGCAGGCAACGGCATTCTTCAAGCTTCGGGTTATTTTGCTGACCACGTGCTCATGCAACTCAGGCACTGCAGAGCGTGCAAAGTGGTAGCGGCTGGGAACCACGTAACGTGGGATGGCCACTGACATCATGCCCTTGAAGCTGTTTGTCTCCACCAATCGATATGGCAGCATTTCGCAGGCCAGAAGCTTGGCTATGCTGGCTGTTACTGCCACGGCCCGGGGGTCATTTGCTGGCAATTTCCTCTTGCGCTCAAACATCTCCGACACAGACAACTGAACCGTAGCGCTGCACACGGAAGGGCTGTTGGTTGTTGTGTTTGAAGAACACTGGGAGACCTCAAGAGCACTACTCCGGAAAGTGACAGTGTCAGCGTCGTCTGATGTTTGTGAATGTTGTGAACCACGCAATGGCTGGGCTACTGCTGCTGCTGAGGCGGGTCTGGTGAACCCAAGGGAGGCAGTGTTGTTTCTGGTACCCTGTCCTGACGCGTTTGCCTAAAGAGTGGGATGTTTGGATAGCATGTGACGGCTCATGCTGGTGGTGGAGAGGTTGTTAATACTTTTCCCCCTGCTCAGGCGGGTCTTGCACACCTTGCAAATCGCCATGGTAACATCCTCAGTGCAGTCTTCAAAGAAAGCCCAGACTTTGGAGCACCTGCCTCCTTGCTGGCGATTTCTGTTTGCTCCTCTTTTGCCTCTCACTTGAACTTCCACGCTTGTGGTGCCTGAAATTGCGCGTCGCCTACCTTGTGGCACAAGGCGAGCTCGTGCAGCAGTGGGTTCTTCAACAGACTCATCTGTGCTGCTGCTACGACGGCGATGTTCTCGTTCACAAACAAAATCTGGGTCTCTGTCCACATTGTCCATACCCTCCTCTTCCATCTCCTCAAACTCGTCATATGTCATTGTGGGCCGCCGCCGTAGAGTAGAGCTCCCCACAACAACCTCTGCGCAGCACACTCCAACGTCGTCTTCCAGATCTTGTCGGCCGACCTCCTGCAATTGCAACCCCTCCTGCCCAAATTGCTCTGGGATTTGGGTTTCCGAGTCCTCTTCGGACTCGCCTTGTATTTCAGTGCGCGGTGCATTTCCCACAGTTAACGGTTGTGAATCCAGGCACAACATTTCTGGCTGTTCCTCCATTGACCTTTGAAAGGTGGAAGTTTGTTGGGCTGGGAATAGCTCCTGCGAATACCCCATTGTGTCCTGAGGTAATTCATCGGACTGGTTATCTGGCAGTTGTGTGCGTGGTGTCGCTGCCGGTTGTGTCAGCTTTGTGCCCACTGGCTCCTTGTAACTGGCTGAGGACTCGGACCTCGTGCGTGATGTGCTGGTGCTGCTTAACCCACTGCTGGACGCTTGAGAGGTCATCCAAGTAATTATCTGGTCCTGTTCTTTTGGATTTGTGAGGGTTGTTGTCCTGGACAACATGGGCGGTATTGAGTGGGTTTTCTTGGGTGCTCCCCTGTGGCCTGTACGTGAACCGTCAGGGGAAACACCTCTTCCCTTGCCCCTCCCTCTTTCACCGGATTTCTTCCTCATTTCACTTATCCTTACAGTACACGCTGACTGGCAGCAGTACAGTGGCAGTACAGAAATGCTATACAGTACCACTATTCCCAGCAGCGACACAGAGCACAATGCTATACAGTGACGGGTGAGCGGTGTACCACTATTCCCAGCAGCGACACAGAGCACAATGCTATACAGTGGCGGGTGAGCGGTGTACCACTATTCCCAGCAGACACAGAACAGTACACAGAATGCTATATAGTGTGGCTGAACGAGCGGTGTACTACTGTTCCCAGCAGACACAGAACAGTACACAGAATGCTATATAGTGTGGCTGAACGAGCGGTGTACTACTGTTCCCAGCAGACACAGAACAGTACACAGAATGCTATATAGTGTGGCTGAACGAGCGGTGTACCACTATTCCCAGCAGACACAGAACAGTACACAGAATGCTATATAGTGTGGCTGAACGAGCGGTGTACCACTATTCCCAGCAGACACAGAACAGTACACAGAATGCTATATAGTGTGGCTGAACGAGCGGTGTACTACTGTTCCCAGCAGACACAGAACAGTACACAGAATGCTATATAGTGTGGCTGAACGAGCGGTGTACTACTGTTCCCAGCAGACACAGAACAGTACACAGAATGCTATATAGTGTGGCTGAACGAGCGGTGTACCACTATTCCCAGCAGACACAGAACAGTACACAGAATGCTATATAGTGTGGCTGAACGAGCGGTGTACTACTGTTCCCAGCAGACACAGAACAGTACACAGAATGCTATATAGTGTGGCTGAACGAGCGGTGTACTACTGTTCCCAGCAGACACAGAACAGTACACAGAATGCTATATAGTGTGGCTGAACGAGCGGTGTACTACTGTTCCCAGCAGACACAGAACAGTACACAGAATGCTATATAGTGTGGCTGAACGAGCGGTGTACTACTGTTCCCAGCAGACACAGAACAGTACACAGAATGCTATATAGTGTGGCTGAGCGAGGTACACAGTGGCAGTAAACAATGCTATATATAGTGTGGCTGAGCGAGCGGTGTACTACTGTTCCCAGCTGCGACACACAATGACTGGGGGGGACCCTGGCTAGCGTGGCTGGAGCGCGAACTACCCTGCCTGCCTACCCAAAGCTAAACCCACAGACAAATGGCGGAGATATGACGTGGTTCGGGTATTTATTTACCCGAACCACGTGACCGTTCGGCCAATCAGAGCGCGTTCGGGTCCGAACCACGTGACCCGTTCGGCCAATCACAGCGCTAGCCGAACGTTCGGGGAACGTTCGGCCATGCGCTCTTAGTTCGGCCATGTGGCCGAACGGTTTGGCCGAGCACCGTCAGGTGTTCGGCCGAACTCGAACATCACCCGAACAGGGTGATGTTCTGCAGAACCCGAACAGTGGCGAACACTGTTCGCCCAACACTAGTCGGCAGTCTTACCCATGATTGCGTTTTTTGAGTAATGAACCAGGCTAGGAGTTTTAAGAGCCTCAGGAATCTTTTGCAGGTGTTTAGAGTTAATTAGTTGATTCAGATGATTAGGTTAATATCTCTTTTAGAGAACCTTTTCGTGATATGCTAATTTTTTGAGATAGGAATTTTGGGTTTTCATGAGCTGTATGCCAAAATCATCAATATTAAAACAATAAAAGGCTTTGAACTACTTCAGTTGTGTGTAATGAATCTAAAATATATCAAAGTCTAAAGTTTATCAGTACATTACAGAAAATAATGAACTTTATCACAATATGCTATTTTTTTGAGAAGATCCTGTATATATACAGAATATATATATATATATATATATATATATATATATATATATATATATATATATATATATATATAACTTTATTCCCATCCTTTACATTGATATATTACTAATTTGAAAATTATAAAATGAAGGAAACTGAACCAGGATAGAAATGGCCAGTGTGGTTTGAATTATAAAACAACATATTTTTCTCATGAAATGTTTATAGTATGCGTGCCTAGGGGTGTGATGGGGGCGTGATCAGGGGTGTGTCATGGGCGTGGCTTAAGTGTCCCTCTTTCTCATCTCAAAAAGTTGGGAGGTATGTGTATTTATATAGCACTGACATCTTCTGCAGCACTTTACAGAGTACATTATCACATCACTGCCTGTCCTCAGAGGAGCTCACACTCTAATCCCTGTCAAAATCATGGTCTTATGTCCTACCACATTATTATGTACTGTATTTATATAGCACTGACATCTTCTGCAGCATTTTACAGAGTACATAGTCATGTCACGACTATGCAATTCAGTTGATATTTTACTGTATTGCCGCAGATTGGGCGCCTCCGGGTGTAATCAGTGAATAATGGCGCCGGGCATCCGAAATGTACCTGCTTTGCCACATATCACGGCCATTATGAAAGCCCGACAGTGCCCCCATGCTCCCAAATTTCCCTTTCTAGACGAAAAATGCAGCTTTTATTATAGTTGCCTATGGTGACGCCCTTTTTTTCCCCCGAAAGGGCTTCTGTGCCCCTTTTTTTTCCTGCTTCGGCTTTTGAAAGCTGGTGTGAGGAAGCCCAGTAGGTATAGCCCATCCATACAGTAGCAAGAAAACGTATGTGAACCCTTTGCAATTATATGGATTTCTGCACAAATTGGTCATAAAATGTGATCTGATCTTAATCTAAGTCACAACAATAGACAATCACAATCTGCTTAAACTAATACCACACAAATTATTAAATATTGCCATGTTTTTATTAAACACATATTGTAAACATTCACAGTATGTGAATGTTGTATGTGGAAAAAGTATGTGAACTCTTGGATTTAATAACTGTTTAAACCTCCTTTGGCAGCAATAACTTCAACCAAACATTTCCAGTAGTTGCAGATCAGACATGCACAATGGTCAGGAGTAATTCTTGACCATTCCTCTTTACAGAACTGTTTCAGTTCAGCAATATTCTTGGGATGTCTGATGTAAATTGTTTTTTTGAGGTCATTCCACAGCATCTCAATCGGGTTGAGGTCAGGACTCGGACTGGGCCACTCCAGAAGGCGTATCTTCTTCTGTTTAAGCCATTTTGTTGTTGATTTACTTCTAGGCTTTGGGTCATTGTCCTGTTACAACACCCATCTTCTGCTGAGCTTCAGCTGGTGGACAGATGGCCTTAATTTCTCCTGCAAAATGTCTTAATAAACTTTGGATTTTATTTTTTCCTTCGATGATAGCAATCTGTCCAGGCCTTGATGCAGCAAAGCAGCCCCAAACCATGATGCCCCCACCACCATACTTCACAGTTGGAATGAGGTGTGGATGTTGGTGTGCTGTGCCTGGTTTTCTCCACACATAGGCCTCAATTCACTAAGCTTATCTCCTGTCTCTAATAACACTTCTGAGCTGTTTCTACAGTTATCACCATGGAGATTACTGTAGAAACAGCTCAGAAGAGTTATTAAAGACAGGAGATAAGATTAGAGAATTGAGGCCATGTGTTGTGTGTTTCTTCCAAACAACTCAACTTTGGTTTCATCTGTCAGTACTGCTGTGGAACATCCAGGTGCTCTTTTGCAAACTTTAAACGTGCAGCAATTTTTATTTTGGACAGCATTGGCTTCCTCTGTCTGTGGTATCCTCCCTTGAACTCCATTCTTGTTTAGTGTTTTACGTATCATGCATTCGCTAACAGGGATGTTAGCAAATGCCAGAGACTTTTGTAAGTCTTTAGCTGACACACTAGGATTCTTCTTCACCTCATTGAGCATTCTGCGCTGTGCTCTTGCAGTCATCTTTACAGGACCGCCACTCCCAGGGAGAGCAGCAGCAGTGCTGAACTTTCTCCAATTATAAAGTTATCTTACTGTGGACAGATGAACTGCAAGGCTTGCATAAACCCTTTCCAGCTTTATGCAAGTCAACAATTATTAATCATAGGTCTTCTGAGATGTCTTTAGTGCGAGGCATCATTCACATCAGGCAATGTTTCTTGGGAAAAGCAAACCCAAAACTGGTGTGTGTTTTTTATAGGGCAGGGCAGTTGTAACCAACAACTCCAATCTCATCTCATTGATTGGACTCCAGCTGGCTGACACTTCACTCTAATTAGTTCTTGGAGATGTCATTAGTCTAGGGGTTCACATACCTTTTCCACCTGCACTGTGAATGTTTACATGGTGTGTTCAATAAAAACATGGAAACATTTAATTATCTGTGTGGTATTAGTTTAAGCAGACTGTGATTGTCTGTTGTAACTTTTATGACTAATTTGTGCAGAAATCCATATCATTCCTAAGGGTTCAGATAATTTTTCTTGCTATTGTATATTTTATTTAACGCGTCCAAGCTGCATACAAGCACGCTTTAAAGGGAAGGTCCGAGCACAATAAAAATAAAAAATCCACTTACCTCCTCCAGCCCCCCTGGCCGCAGCTCTGTGCCTGCGCAGAACAGTCAGCGCGACTCTGAGAGCTGCTCGCGCAGGCGCAGTGGTCATCTTGCGCCGGAGGGGACCCCGGGCCGCCGGCGGGGAGCAGAGCTGCGGCGAGGGCACTGGACGGCTGGCAGGAGCTGGAGGAAGCCCCAGGTAAGTGGATTTTTTTTTATTTTTAGAGTGCTCGGATGTGTCCTTTAAAGCTGAGAGGTCTGAGAAACGATAAATGATGGAGAATCTAGAAAAGACCTCGGAGCACTTCTTTCCGTTATTTCACAAAACTAAAGAAAAAAGTAAACTTGTTTATGGCATTTGTGTGACTCTTGGCTACAAACTTGTAATCTGTCTAGCCAGCGTAGTTTTGTGACAAGCCTTTGCTGGTGCCACCTATATGCTGAATTTTACAATCCGTCTCCTCACCGCCACTCCGTAAGATTTTACTGACTGTCATGTCTTTATTCTTTTTCCTCTTTTTTGCATCGTTTAATAACTAAGGGCAAAAAAATAACCGAAATTCCCCTGTTGAATTTATAAATGCCAGGCTGCGGAGCCTTTCTGGAGAAACAAACCTCCCCGTCTACCCTTCTTGTTTTATTACACGGCATAAAAACATTACAACGCCAATGCCAACATTCAAAATGTCAGCCTATAGGGCACAACGAGAGACAACCTTTTGTTGCCTTTACTGCTCAGAAACACCGCAGCCGTAAACAGAATATTAGCCGTATTTGTCACGGTTTACGTCTCTGTTACTTGTTTTATGCCGCAGGAAGTGCCCACATTACAAATGAAGACAGCAAAGTTCATATTTTGTTTTCATCACTTTCTTTTTAATGTTAAAGTAAACCCGAGATGGCGAGGGAGAGAAAAAAGATACATACCCGGGGCTTCCACCATTCCCCTCCAGGCTGGTGTGGCCGCCCGTATTGTTACCTTGTAGCGCTCCTTCCCGCTCGCTAACTCGCGTGCACAATTCAAACACACACGTCCTCCATAAAGTTGTTTCAGCTTGCTGGACTCCCCAGAAGCAAACACATAACTGCAGATCAATGGCGGCGATTCTCTCATCCCAGCGGCGAGAGAACGAGCAGTACCCAGAGACGCGCCGTGTAATTAAAATACAGGAAGTGACCGGAATCGCCGCCATTGATCTGCAGTTATGTGTTTGCTTCTGGGGAGTCCAGCAAGCTGAAACAACTTTATGGAGGACGTGTGTGTTTGAATTGTGCACGCGAGTTAGCGAGCGGGAAGGAGCGCTTCTAGGTAACAATACGGGTGGCCACAGAGACCGGTAATTAAAACAGCTGATCTGTCAGCTGCAACGGCGCCCCGCCTATGCTGCCGCCCTAGGCCAGTGCCTTGGTGGCCTGCCCACAAATCCGGCCATGATTATCAATGACTGTAAAACGAATCCGTGTAGGATACAGTCTTCTAATTTACAAGATTGGGGTGGACAAAAAGGTGCCTCACCTCTCCTAAGGCACCTAAATGGCCAGAAACGGCCCTGAAAGTATGTATCCACCAGACCCCCCCCCCCCCCCTTTCCTCCTTCAAAATAAACATTTGTCACTGTTAGTTTGGTATAATAATATAATTACATCTCCATTAATATAACCCTGATATTCGGAAGATAGAGGATCCAGCCCCTCCCACATGCACCCTGCACTTCTATGAGAGATGGTACCAATGTACTTGTTTCTTGAGGGGACATTTTTTGCATTGCACTGTTCCTTTTAGGGTGAACAGCTTTCTTCCATTTCATTTTAGGTACTTACAATCTTTTTTTTTTTAATATTGGCCTGCTAAGTATACTTGTTAAAGGGAACCTGAGGTGAGAGGGATGTGGTGGCTGACGTGTATATTTCCTTTTAAATAATACACATTGCCTGGCTTTCCTTCTGACTCTCTGCCTCTAATACTTTAAGCCATACACCCTGAACAAGCATACACGTTTATGGCAAATCTAACAAGATTAGTTGCATGCTTGTTTCAGGTGTGTGGTTTAGACCCTACTGACCAGAACGATAAGCAGGACTGCCAGGCAACTAGTATTGTTTAAAAGGAAATAAATATGGCAGCTTCCATAGGTCTCACACTTCGGGTCCTTTTAAGCATCTCCCTGATTGCTCTCGTACCAAGGAAAAGAATAAGAATAGTGTGGTCAATCCACCACTACCAATTTACTCACAGTAATACTGTTATAAAAATTGCACATGGCAGATGGGCTTGATTCACTAAGCCGTGATAACTCAAGTATCACACCTTATGAAAAGATATCACACCTTATGAAAAGATATCACACCTTATCAAAGTTAACACACCTTATCAGAGTAGCATAGCGAGCGCTACGAACCCGCAGGGGCTCAGGGCAGGAGGAGTGCCATTGCCAATTAGCAGGCACAAGTTCGTAGCGTTTGCTATGCTACTCTGATTAGGCGTATTAACTTTGATAAGGTGTGATATCTTTTCATAAGGTGTGATATCTTTTCATAAGGTGTGATCTTTGATAAGGTGTGATATTTGAGTTATCACGTTTTAGTAAATCAAGCCGATAGAGTTTTTGAGTGATAAAATGTTGTGTAAAGTGTAAGTTTTTTAGCCAGAATAATAATAATAATAATTTAGATGCATTGTTAAGCCAGAATAAAAAGCTGTACTTTGCTTCATTCCAGATTTCTGTATATAGAAGCATTCCATGGTAGACGAAAGCCGAACATAGACTGGAAATGTACTGTATATAGATGCTGGGCCTGGGAGTCGCTGTCCATGGTATGTGAAGGCTGCACATGGGCAGGGAATGTACTGTATATAGATGCTGGGCCTGGGAGTCGCTGTCCATGGTATGTGAAGGCTGCACATGGGCAGGGAATGTACTGTATATAGATGCTGGGAGTCGCTGTCCATGGTATGTAAAGGCTGCACATGGGTAGGGAATGTACTGTATATAGATGCTGGGAGTCGCTGTCCATGGTATGTGAAGGCTGCACATGGGCAGGGAATGTACTGTATATAGATACTGGGAGTCGCTGTCCATGGCATGTGAAGGCTGCATATGGGCAGGGAATGTACTGTATATAGATGCTGGGAGTCGCTGTCCATGGTATGTAAAGGCTGCACATGGGCAGGGAATGTACTGTATTTAGATGCTGGGAGTCGCTGTCCATGGTATGTGAAGGCTGCATATGGGCAGGGAATTAACTGTATATAGATGCTGGGAGTCGCTGTCCATGGTATGTGAAGGCTGCATATGGGCAGGGAATTAACTGTATATAGATGCTGGGAGTCGCTGTCCATGGTATGTGAAGGCTGCACATGGGCAGGGAATGTACTGTATATAGATGCTGGGAGTCGCTGTCCATGGTATGTGAAGGCTGCATATGGGCAGGAAATGTACTGTATATAGATGCTGGGCCTGGGAGTCGCTGTCCATGGTATGTAAAGGCTGCACATGGGCAGGGAATGTACGGTATATAGATGCTGGGAGTCGCTGTCCATGGCATGTGAAGGCTGCACATGGGCAGGGAATGTACGGTATATAGATGCTGGGAGTCGCTGTCCATGGTATGTGAAGGCTGCACATGGGCAGGGAATGTACTGTATATAGATGCTGGGAGTCGCTGTCCATGGTATGTAAAGGCTGCATATGGGCAGGAAATGTACTGTATATAGATGCTGGGAGTCGCTGTCCATGGTATGTAAAGGCTGCACATGGGCAGGGAATTTACGGTATATAGATGCTGGGAGTCGCTGTCCATGGTATGTGAAGGCTGCACATGGGCAGGGAATGTATTGTATATAGATGCTGGGAGTCGCTGTCCATGGTATGTAAAGGCTGCATATGGGCAGGAAATGTACTGTATATAGATGCTGGGAGTCGCTGTCCATGGTATGTAAAGGCTGCACATGGGCAGGGAATGTATTGTATATAGATACTGGGAGTCGCTGTCCATGGTATGTAAAGGCTGCGTATGGGCAGGGAATGTACTGTATATAGATGCTGGGAGTCGCTGTCCATGGTATGTAAAGGCTGCACATGGGCAGGGAATGTATTGTATATAGATACTGGGAGTCGCTGTCCATGGTATGTAAAGGCTGCACATGGGCAGGGAATGTACTGTATATAGATGCTGGGAGTCGCTGTCCATGGTATGTGAAGGCTGCATATGGGCAGGGAATTAACTGTATATAGATGCTGGGAGTCGCTGTCCATGGTATGTGAAGGCTGCACATGGGCAGGGAATGTACGGTATATAGATGCTGGGAGTCGCTGTCCATGGTATGTGCAGGCTGCACATGGGCAGGGAATGTATTGTATATAGATGCTGGGAGTCGCTGTCCATGGTATGTGAAGGCTGCACATGGGCAGGGAATGTACAGTTATTCAACCAGCAAGTAATTTTTTGACGGGAAAAGGACATCGGTGTCTCCTAAAAGAGAAGACGATGTACAAGAAGCATTATTGTGGGGGAAAAAAAACATTTCTCAGCTTTTATTTACATTTAAGCAAAAAGTGTCCAGTCCAAAATAATGCATACCCTTCTCAATAATTAATATAAAAGCCTTTACTGGATATTACAGCAATCAAACGCTTCCTATAATTGCAGATTAGCATTTTGATAGTCTCCACAGGTATTTTTGCTCATTCATCTTTAGCAATGAGCTCTAAATCTTTCAGGATGGAGGTTCTTCTTGCCATCACCTTGATTTTTAGCTCCCTCCACAGATTCTCAATTGGATTCAAGTCGGGACTCTGCCTGGGTCACTCCAAACGTTGATGTTGTTGTCTGCTAACCATTGCTTTACCACTTTTGCTGCTCTTTTTTCATGGTGCCATTTACTGGTTCTATGGTCCATTGGCTGGAAAACACCCCCAAAGCATTAGGTTCCCACCACATGTTTGACAGTAGGGATGGTGTTCTTTGGGTTGAAGGCTTCTCCTTTTGTACGCCAAATGAAGAAAACATAATTGTGATCAAACAATTAAATTTTTGTTTAATCTGACCAGTGGCGTAGCTAAGGAGCTGTGGGCCCCGATGCAACTTTTACAATGGGGCCCCCCAAGCACTCTATACGTGACAATTGATACGGCGCACCAAAACCTGCCAATGGCAACTGCAGTGTCAGATGTGCAAGAAGGGGATGGGGAACAGTTTGTTAATAATTACCACTATTTAAGGTATCTATAGAAGTGATTATTATGAGCACAGGACCAATAGAGAGCTAATACTGTAGTTGAGGGAGGGCCCTTCGGGGCCCCTCTGGCCCAAGGGCCCCGATGCGGTCGCTACCGCTGCAACCCCTATTGCTACGCCCCTGAATCTGACCATAATACAGAAGACCAGAAGTCTTCTTCTTTGTCCACTTTTGCAAAGTCCAAGAGAGTTTTTGTGTGCCTTATCTGGAGAAGTAGCTTCCTCCTTGGTCTGCATCTGTGGATCCCGCAGTATGCAGTGTACGTTGGATTGTCTGCCTTGAGACATTGTCACCAGCGGAGCCGAAATTCACAAGGATGACCTTGGTGGTGATCCTTGGATTCTTTTTCACCTCTCTTACTATCCTCCTGGCCAGCACACGTGTCCCTTTTGGCTTCCAACCAAGTCCTCTGAGATTTTTTATGGGGCGAAACATCTTTTATTTTTTAATAATACTTTGCACTGTAGCCACTGGAACTTCAAAACATTCAGAAATGGCCTTGCAGCCATTTCCTGACTTGTGAGCAGCAACAATGCGCAACCGCAGGTCCTCACTGAGCTCCTTTGTCTTAGCCATTACTGTCCACAAACCAACTGCAGATAGCTGCTGTTTTTCAACTGCTAAGTTGATTAAAACAGCTGTTCACAATTAATCAGGGTAATTGGGATGCTTTAGAACAGCTTGGACTATTTGGAATGGTATAGAACTGTCACAGGCCTGAACGGAGGAACAGGGTTTTGACCACAGTTTGCAGTATACAGACACTGGAACCAGGGATTAAGGTGCAAAAATAATGATTTATTGAGAATGCACACATATAAACGTGAAAGCAAATATCATGCAAACCCATGCACTGCACACAATATATACAACAACCCGGGAAAGCAGTGGTAAATATATATAACACCCTGACTACCTAACTATCTAAATATATACAGAAAATATATACAGGATAATATACACACAATCGCAGTACAAAAGGGATCAGTCAGAATATCAGAGTCAGCAGGAGAGCAAGATCAGCAACAGGTATTAGAGAAACCCCTACTAGGGATTGGCAAAAGCAAGGTCTCAGACAGAATAAACAGGTTCAGCAACAGGAAGGCATACACAGAAAACAGGGCAAGGGATCAGTCAGAATATCAGAGTCAGCAGGAGAGCAAGATCAGCAACAGGTTATCAGAGAAGCACGGTACCAGGGATTAGGCAAAAGCAAGGTCTCAGACAGAATAAACAGGTTCGGCAACAGGAAGGCAAACACAGGAATCAGGGCAAGGAACAGGAACCAGGGTGTCCAGAAACTCAGACCTGGGAGCTCAATGTTCTGGCAATTAGCAGGGGGAAGAGTCAGGTCTTAAATAGTCCATGTGAAAGTGAAAACAGGATGCAGCTGGTAGTGAGTAATTGCAATAAACTACTGAACCACCCGCAGTCCAGATCAGGAACTGCAAGCCTTTGTGAGTAAACAGCCACCTGCTGTTGGATTGTAGAACTGTAGGTCTGTTCAAAAGTCCATCGAGCCCTCTGCTGGTGACACAATAAAAGTTCCAGGCATTCCATGCCAATACTGCCACCAGCAGGCAGGAGCAGGCAGTACACAGTTCCTAAGAAGAACTTTGGATTTCACCACAGACTGACAGTTTGTGAAGGGTATAAATAATTTTGGATTAGACACTGTTTGCTCAAATGTAAATAAAAACTGAGAAATGTTTTTGTTTTCACAATAATGCCTCTTGTACATCATCGTATTTGTACTGGTTGAACTCGATGGACGTATGTCTTTTTTCAGCCAAAATAACTATGTAACTATGTAACTATGTATTATCTGTTGGGAGACGCCTATGTCATTTCCCATCAAAAAATTACTTTCTGGTTGAATAAAAGTAACTTTAAGTCAAAATTTGCCAGGGGTATGAATAATTATGGGCAGGGGGTGTATATGGATGCTGGGAGTCATTGCCCTTTGTATATTAAGGCTAAAAAATTTTGCTTAATGCGGAATCGCAGTGAAAAGAACGTAATAAAAAGTGCTTTATTCTTACAATATTTATTTATAAATGATTTAGTCAGTGTTTGTCTATTGCAAAATACAGTATTTCCACTCCGATTTACATACTGAAATATATCACATGTAGACATCTTTACTGCTGGCAGTTAGATGCTTCTTTTTTTGGCAGTTGGAAACAGCTGTTATTTCCCACGATGCAACAAGGCTCCCACAGTGTGATGTCAGGACCATAGTCATGACATCACACTGCGGGAGGGGTTTCACCACAATATTAGCCATACAGAACCCCCTGATGATCTATTTGAGAAAAGGTAACGATTTCTCATGGGAAAGGGGGTATCAGCTACTGATTGGGTTAACCATTTAACGGCATCCTATCGTATTAAAACGTCATGCTTACCGCTATTAACGGCAACATGACGTTTTAATACGTCGCGCATTCCCGCCGCTGCTACCGCCGCTGTTTCCGTCGGGATCCCGTGCTGGGTGATTGGGGAAGAAGACCGAACGGTCCTCTACCCAATCGCAGTGCCTGGAGTGAATGGACGTGACCGCGAACAGCGGCTACGTCCATTCACAAAAACAGGAAATGTAACAATTAAATAAAGTGTAGTAAAAAAAAAAAGTGAACACTTCCTATAACGTGTTCACTAGCGCCATCTTGTGGCCAAAAAGTATATTACATAGGGGCTTGTAATTATGTCCAGAAAAAAAAAAAAAAAACAGAACAGAAAAATAACACTTATATTTCAAAATAATATACTGTTGCCATACATTGTGATAGTGACATCATTTAAACGGTTTAATAATCGGGACAACTGGGCAAATAAAACGTGTTTGTTTTATCCACAGGAGAATGTTTAATTTTAAAGCTATAATGTCTGAAAACTGAGAAATAATGATTTTTTTTCTTTTTTTTTCAGTTTTTCTCATTAAAATGCATTTAGAATAAAAAAATTCTTAGCAAAATGTACTATCCACAGAAAGCCTAATTGGTGGCGGAAAAAACGAGGTATAGATCATTTTATTGTGATAAGTAGTAATAAAGTTATTAGGGAATAAAAGGGAAGAGCACTGACAACTGAAAATTGCTCTGGTCCGTTAGGATAAAAACCCTTGGGGGTGAACTGGTTAAAGTGAAATCCTCGGTTACAATACCTCTTTAAATATTTGAGATTTGTGTTGCTCTTCTACATGCTTCTCTAAAGTCGTTCTAAAGTCGTTCGCGAGTCAGTAATGAAGTTTTGAAAGGAAGATTTCCGAGCTCGGCTCTCTTTTCCTGGATACTCAGGACTCCCACCGTCTTCTTAGCGGCGGCAGCGGCCGCATCCAGCGCTGTGTAATCCAGCTTTTATCTTAATTTGCCTATGTGCTGAAATCCAGTTATCTCCACGCAGCCCATTAATAATGACCTCATCACCTTCCCAGTTCTCTGCCTCCCCCCCCCTCCCCCACCAGCCGTTCCTCTAATATTGCTGATTCCAATCTTCTGCGGTTAAACACGGGTCAACGCGGGGAGCTAATTAAGTGACAATTCCTGAATTGTTTCTTCTGTAGTGTCATCTTAACGACTCCTGCATAAAAGTGGGGAGGAGGCGAGAAATTATTAAAGGTGAAGTCTGGCTTTAGGGTGACATAATGAAAGGAGGATTAGCAGGGAGATGGATCACCTCATTAATATTCATTGGGGGAATTTTGATAAATGAGGGACCTGGAGGGACGGAATAAAGACTTCTACGGATGACAGTGTTAGAGGAAGGACCAGGAGAGTCTCTGTTAAGATTATGAAGTACACTTATAGAACAAGGTAGTGCTTTAATGCGGTACATTTGTCAGCCATAAAATAAAATTCAATTTACCAACTGCTCTGTGGTTGTTATGTAGTCTACAACCTGACTCTGCATTGCAAGCATTCCAATATAACCATGTCATGATCGCTGCTGCAGCCGGTATTGCTGGAAGTAGTAGTGCTGCAGCTCAGGCAGTTCTGATCTCTTTCCATGCAAGCTGCATAGCTTTGTCTGCCTTTCCCTGCTGTCAGCTTGTGACTGATTATCATTCACCTGTGTGGGAATCTGCATGTCTGCTCCCATTGGATGACCTCAGTATAAAGATCTGCTTCCTGCAGGACTCCTCGGGTTTTCATAGCTTCAGTTTAGGCCTGTCTTGCTGTCGCTTCAGCCCCCGATCGTGTTTCTTGTTCTAAAGATACTTTGCTGGTCTTTGCATCATATATTGGTTCATTGCCAATATATATGCATACCAGCATGTTTATTATTTTCCTTGTATTCGTGTTACGTTGATACATCAGTGTCGCTGATGTATACGTACACAAACTGTTTATATCCTGTGTGCAGTTAGTCAGCTTTCCAGCACGTTTTGGTAGGTTGCGCGTACCGTGATCACCCGTGCTGAGGTAGTTACCCTGCTCCTGGTTCTGTTTGTGGATTGCGTTCATCTCTGCGAAGAGATAACGAATCCTTCTGAATCCTGTTCTGTTACCGTTTGTGGATTGCGTTCATCTCTGCAAAGAGATAACGAATCCTTCTGAATCCTGTTCTGTTACCATTTGTGGATTGCGTTCATCTCTGCGAAGAGATAGCCAATCCTTCTGAGTCCTGTTCCCTGTATTGCTCCAGTCTAAGTCAGTGTTCCTGCTTATGTCATATATCGGTTCATTGCCGATATATACATATGTTAGTCAGACGTTACAAATAGTTTCATTGATAGCTGTAATTGTAATACGCTAGGAAAACATACTATTGTATATTTGTCTGTGTTACGTTCATCTATCTTGATCCTGCTATTTCCTGACTATCCTGTCCTGTCTTTGTGAGGCACGCCATCGCTGCAACGCATTGGCTGCCTCATTCCAGTCTGTCTTGTTGTGGACGCTTGCTGTCACTAAGTAGCGGCTAGTTAAGCAGGCGTTCATTCTGTCTACCTGTCCTGATCTCCTCAGTTCTGGGTTATGCGCTCAGCGCTACTTTGTGCTGAGACGTTATAGCGAAAGTATTGTTTGTGGCTGTCGGATCTGCACCGGCTCTGTGCGCCACAATCTCCTATTGGAGTCAGTCCTCCCCTCCACTATACTAGGGATAGCCTGTTTCCTTGTGCTAGTGTGTGTACCTCCTCCACGTCAGCTCATGCGTTGCATGCTGACTGTGGAGAATACACCACCAAGCCTTACAAACCAAAAATGTTTCTGCTGTAATGAATCTTATCTCAGTCAGCCTGGCTCTACTCTACACCTCAACCCTCTGCAGAAGCTGCTGAAATATGATTACATGTGTTTACAAAGCTAGCCAGATATGACAGTGCAGTTTCTAGGAGGAAAAAAAGAGAGCAGGAAATAACATAAGGATTGGCTTCAGTCAGGGGCAGTAAAGATGGAAAATGCCTGGAACAGTTTGTCTTGATTTACTATATAAAATTTACTGAAATCAACATGCGGACAGTACAATACATATGTTCTGTAAGCAGGACTATTGCATTTTGTGTGGTAAGTATTTATCTACTTATATATGTGTTTGTCTGTTTTCTCCAGGGATATTATGAATGTCCCTGTCGCTTTAAAGAGAATATGTACTCTAAAATTCTTACAATAAAAAGCATACAATTCTATTCATTGGCCTTAATTCACTAAGATCATGCTGGAGATAATAAGGCAAGAGAAAACTTACCTCCACACAGTGAGAGAGTTATCTTATCTCTTCATTCCTTAAGTTACCTCTCCTGTAGTTAATTTACCTCTCCTGTAGTTAATTTACCTCCTCTGTAGTTAATTTACCTCCTCTGTAGTTAATTTACCTCCTCTGTAGTTATTTTCACATGCAGCTAATTAACAGCCTGTCTTTAACTCTGGAGTTATTTTACGGATTGGAGAGTTAATTTAAAGACAGAAGAGTTAACTTTAGGCTTTCCTGAGGTAAAATGTTTCCTGAATACTACATGCCTTATCATCATGGTAACAACTCTAGAAGAGTTATTAAAGACAGGAGATAAGTTTAGTGAATTAAGGCCATTATGTTCTCCTGGGCCCCTCTGTGCTGTGTCTGCCTCTCCCTGCTGCAATCCTGGCTTGCAATTGCCATTTTTATCCAGTGTTTACAAACAAAAGACATAGCAAGTGATAGGTTGAGAGTAGCTCAGTGTGTGAGTCATACAGAGTGTGCAGGGGGCCTGGAGAGGGTGTGTATAGCTTTATCCAATCACAAGCAGCACAGCACATTCCACACATTCCAACCTCAGCCCGACAGAGCCGACAGAGGAGAGAAGATTAGATCATATAACAGAGATAATACAACCACTGTGCAAATAGATACGGCCAGAGCCGGGACAAGGTCCTCCAGCACCCAAGGCTGAGACAGCAAAGTGCGTCCCTCCATCCCTCCACCCCAGCCGTCACACACTGATTGCTATTAGACTAAGAGGCACCCCAGGGCCACCAACACCTTAATCTCTAGTTATCTGGCTTGTAGTAACTTCCATGTATCTCCTTTTCTTATTTCTTTCTGCTTCAAACACAATTAGGAATGACAGCTGAATGAATTGTGCGCCCCCTCCTACACTGCGCCCTGAGGCTGGAGCCTCTCCAGCCTATGCCTCGGCCCGGCCCTGGATACGGCTGCAGTTAGACAGAGCACATTAGAACAGGTATAGGAGCTTATAGGATAGAAGAAATAAGGATGAACATTTTGTTACAGAGTCTCTTTAAAGGACACTAGAAGTGAGAGGAATATGAAGGCTACCATATTTATTTGTTTTTATATAATACTAATTGCCTGGCTCTACTGCTGATCTCTTTGGCTTCAGCAGTGTCTAAATCGCACACCTGAAGCAAGCTTGTTGGTAATCCAGTCAGAGCTCCTGATCTGCTGCATGCTTGTTCAGGTCCTATGGCTAAATTGCCACAGATTATCAGCAGGACAACCAGGCAATGTGCATTGTTTAAAAGAAAGTACATTTGTTGCTTCCATATCCCTCTCACTTAAGGTGTCCTTTAAAGTGATCTTTAACTCAACTTGGAAGGGTAGTAGTTGTCGCCCTTAGGAGGTAATACAGATAATAGACAACGATGGGAACCACATAGCTCGTTTTGCTCTTGGCTGTGGTGTGTTTTATCTGGCCTTCTGTAAAGACCAGTGGGTGGAGATTATAGAAGAAAATAGAGATGACTATTTCTTTCAGGGCACATGACTTCTCTCGGCCTTCATTGTGCAGCATGGCTTTATAGTGGGGTGAGTCAGGGCTGCTGTTCTCTAGGTGGTCCAAGTGAGACAACACTCTCTACTCTATCTCAAGCTGCCTGTGATGGGAATCTACCCAGCTCGGCAGGCAGTGTTTGAGGTACACCGATGGACATGGAGGAGGTGTTTGCAGAATTCCAGGTGGAATATTTCTGTTGGGTTAGATTACCATTCTGATAGGGCCCCATCCTTCACTTGCGTAGGGTAGAATTTCGATGATGACATTGCCAAGAACCTTCAGCCAGACCTTTACTGGTGCTTTGAGGTGGTACAGTTCTTTCCGGATGGCATAGAACATTCGGCATGCTTAGGCTTTCAGGGCATCTATGGCTGGCTTAAAGGGAACCAGAGAGAAAGCTATGTAAAAAATAGAGAAAGCTTTTATACAGCCTTATGGGGCTGGAGGAAGCCCCAGGTATGTATAAAACCTTTCCTCCCAACGTCTCTGGTTCCCTGTAAGGCTTCCAGACTGGTTGATTTCCAGACCAAGGTAGGTATATTTGTCAGTTGTGTTGAGCATAGTCATTCAGTGTGAAGGCTGACCTCTGAGCTGAGTTGTATATATGGACAAAGGGTCAAATGGCATCAGCAGAGTGTTCTTGTTGAGGAGAAGTTAAGTTGGCCATACACGGGTCGATCAGAGTGTAGGGGAAGTGGAGCTACTCTCACTTGTCCACACTTGCACCGTGTCTTCTTTCCATCACCGAGGCTTCTCCCCCTGTCTTCACCCCCTAGGAGCCGTGTGACTAAATCTGGGCATTGTGGCACGTACCTTAAGGCTCATGCACAGGTCCACACAACCAACCACACATCATGACCAACCACACAACAAGTTATTTACCTGACAAGTACGTACACACAACCAACAAAAAAAAACATCTCACTTAAATACTATGCGTGCAAGCTAAACAACAAACTGCACAACATGTCTGCATTCAAAAACAATAAAGTTGTTCAAAAGGCTTGTACACACGTTCCAACCTGCCTGATAGTTGGTCAGATTGATCCACTGCTTGGATCCGGCGAACAACCTGTTATCAGTTGGTCATCTGGTTGTTTGTCAGCTGTACACACGCGCAACTTATGTTTCAACAGACAAGTTTGTAAGATAGTTGGACAGATTGTTGGTAGGTGTGTATGAGCCTTTATGCTAGTATTTGGACTCTAATGATAATCACATGGCACAAAGCTCTTCAGGAGTGAAGAGATAGATAGGATGAAGCCCAGGCAGTGGGGAGAAGACACGGGAGGAATTGCCAGTGGATAGGTGAAAGTAGCTCTGCTGCTGCATTGGTTGGCCCAGAAATCGAATGGCACTAGGAACGCACTCATGACCCCACACCAATCGGAAAAAACCTTCCATTCGGCAAAATCGACCAAATCAATGAATATAGGCCAAAAATAAATCACTCAGGAAGTATTTGCGGCATCAATAAAACATTTTTGACCAGTGTACGGCCACTTTAAAGACCCATACACATGCAGGATTGGTTTGTCCTGAGAGAATCATGCAATGGGCGGGGCAAAAGGTAAGCACAAGTACAACATAAGTGATTGTTATGTCTTCAATGCTTATCTATCAGAAGCCGGAAACCAAAATCGTTACCCCGAAACCATGTGTAAGCTTTGACTTATTCTGCACTCAACTCACAGCTGCCAGAAGACAGTTTTGCATTGATTTGGTATATTTGTTTTAAAGTAGTATTAAACAGGTGAAACTCAAACAATTAGAATATTATGCAAAAGTCTGTTTACTGTAGTAATTAAAAGGTGAAACTAATATATGAAATCAGGGCCGGCGCTACCATAGAGGCAAAGGAGGCAGCTGCCCCAGGGCCCCAGAGCTTGTAGGGGCCCCCAGTGGCTACAAGAGGAAAACAAAATTAAAATCGGCCTTATAGTTTTTGAGAAAATCGATTTTAAAGTTTCAAAGGAAAAAAAATACACATTTAAAAACCAGCCGACTTTAATGGTTAATAGCAAATCCACCTCAAATGCAAGAAACCCTAAATTTTCAGGATATGTTAAGGAATAAGAGGAAAAAACTATTTTTCAAAAAGACCTTATAGTTTTTGAGAAAATCGATTTTAAAGTTTCGAAGGAAAAAAGTATACTTTTAAATGTGGTAAATGTCACTTTTAGTAGCAAACCTAACAGTAGTGTCATTTTACATGCATCAAACGAAAGAGCAATACATTTCCTGACGGGGTTTCCAGGGGGTCCATACGCAGCCGCAGTGCTTTGGCCAGGGATCGCTATACAGCCACAATATGGCTGTATGAAAATCCCTGGCATTTTTCCTATTTTCCCAATTTTTTTTTTATGTTTAGAGTGGGAATTTTTTTTTTTTTTAATTATGTGAGGTCCCCCCTCCTGAAACTTTTTAACCCCTTGTCCCCCATGTAGGCTGGGATAGCCAGAATGTGGAGCTACGACCGATTGGGACTTCACACCCTGACTATACCAGCTGCAAAAAAGGTCCCCTAATGCCGATTTTTGTTCCGGGGTATATGTTGGGGGCCCCCCCCAGGTTTATTTTGCCCTGGGGACCCATTGTTGCTTAAACCGGCCCTGTATGAAATAGACTCATTACATGCAACGCAAAATATTTCAAGCCTTCATTTGTTATAATTTTGGTGATTGTGGCTTACAGCTTATGAGAACCCCAAAATCACAATCTCAGACCATTAGAATATTGTAGGCTCAAAGTGTTCGATGCTAAACACCTGCAGAGGGTTCCTATTTCATATATTAGTTTCACCTTTTAAGTTGAATTACTGAAATAAATAGAATTTTGCATGATAGTCTAATTTTTCAAGTTTCACTTGTAGTCATATTTAATCTAAAGCATTAAACGTGACATAAAATGAAAAGCTGACTATGTTTCAAGGTATTGGAAAATAGCCGTTTCAAGCCGTTTATCTTTGTATTTAACTGCTAATTGATATGCTTGCCTTTGCCACCAGCATTATTAGATTGTTTTGGATGAACGATAAACTGTGCAAAGAAAGCAGAGTACTTCCTGCTGTATCCAGGTGGAAGCAGATAACTTTGTCTCCTTAATTTGCTCATCAATTACTTAATTAGGAGTCAATCTGAAAATTTGCTCTGCAATGATATTAGTTACGGTCAGTGAGGTGTAAATATGCATTGAAATGACATCAGAGCAGTGTTATGGTGTTTCATCGCCATTTTGTTCTTGCCATTTTGTTTGTGCATTAGGGCAAAAATGTAACTTTGAATGTAATCTCACTTTAATTGCAAGTCCTCCTTCGTGAGTAATTAGCGTCTCAGTCCACCCATTTCATCTGCACATGATGAAAGCAACGCTACTAAATTCGTCCCAGCGCCCATCTCACAACACAGAAGGATCGATTCACTGAAGCGTGATAACACAGTTATCACGTGTTAAAGCTTTTCACACGCAAATGTGTGTGTGTAAACCATTGTGTGCGCGTGTTGCACGTGAAATGTTTAACGATCACGTGATAATTTTTATTGCGCATACGGCGTTGCACTGCACACGATAAGCGTGCTTTTCACGTGATAATTATGGTGCTTCGTGTGTTAAAGCGGATCCGAGATGAAGAACTAACTATACCAAGTAACTTGTCTATATATCTTATCTAAAGTTTAGATGGTTTACACAGCAAATCTAGCTGCAAACAGCTTTAATAGAATATGATTATTTCTTCCTGTGATACAATGACAGCAGCCATGTTGTTTGTAAACATTACACAGAGGCAGGCTTATCTGTATCTTGAGCAAAAAAAAAAAAACCTAACCCCCCCTCCTCCTCCCCTCTGCCTCTGAAATCTCTGGCTAGTAATACCTCCCCCTCCTCCTGCCCAGACTGAGCTCCCATGAGCCCTTGCTACTGTCTGAAGGTGCCTTGGCTCGCTGAAAACCTGTGGGCATGGTTTGTGTAGTTTATAGGGAATTACAGTATTAAAACAAAAACAAAAAAGTATTTGGCTTGAGGAATACCCTATAAACAATAGGAAAGGAACACAATTATGCAATGAGTAAAAGTTCATATCGGATCCACTTTAAGCATATAGGGCTTGATTCACAAAAGAGTGCTAACTCTTAGCACGGCCGTTTTCACACGAATTTTCGCATTGCGCGCGATTGCAAATTTCCGTGCGAAACGATAACGTTTTCGCGCGCAAACGTGAATTTTTGCGCGAAAACGATATAGATTTAGTGCAAAAAATCACGTTTGCGATCGCGCGCAATGCGAAAATCCACGCGAAAACGGCCGTGCTAAGAGTTAGCACTCTTTTGTGAATCAAGCCCATAGAGTTTGGTACTGAAATCAGCAACGGTGCTGTGAAGCGTGAGTAAATTCAATACGGCGTAATTCATTGCACGCAATATTCTTTACCCGCAGTGTGCAATTTAGTTTCCTGCTGTTCTCAATTGGACTATTTAGTGTGTGTGTATATAAAAGGTTTTTTTTGAAGGGGAGTTTTGTTCTACGCTGATTGTGCGCAAAGTTTCAAGCGGATCGCGTGATGTGCTGTGTGCAGTTATAAGTAACGCGTGATCTGCACTCTGTTCATGTGATCTGCAGTGATAGCACGTGATACTGATGTTTATCACGTGATATCCCGCCTATGTGCTCAAAGTCATTAGTTATCGCACGCAAAAGCGCTTATGACAGCCGAGATAATAAGCGTTATCACGCTTTAGTGACTCAAGCCCAGAAAAAGCTGTGACAAAATTCAGTAGTTAATTTGGCACGAGGCGACAGCTTTGGTCTTGAGCGTAATTTCTTTGCACATCAAGGCAGGAGATTTGCAGCATGGTGATGAGATAAAGCAGCACACCTAGACATTACCGTCACGTCACAGAGGGAGCCGGCCTATAACTCTTCCTGTGTCTCTGGCTGAGGGAAACAGATGGAAAATTAGTCAGGCCCTGATGAAGATTCACGTTCCCCGCCAGAGCGCCGCAGACTCACAAATACAAAAAAAAGCATCGTAAAAAAGCATAATTTTCCCAAAAAGTGTTTTATGTGCATCAAAAAGATATCTTTTACTCTGCGCTGAAAAGTCCGAAGGCTCTGATTTAGCAAAGGATCTGAAAGGTAGACTGTATGTGCTGCTCCAGACCTATCCATCAGATTGTATCACCAGCTTACATTTACAGCCATATTTCTTCTATCCTATAAGTTCCTATGCCTGTTCTAATGTGCTCTGGATTACTGCAGCCTTTTCTAGTTGCACTGTCTCTGTAATATATCTAGGCCTTGATTCGCTAACCGGCACTAAGCCGGTTAGTGTGCCTTATCATTTAGTGGGCACAAACTACAGCGCTAACCTTATCTGAGGTTAGTGTGCCTTATCTGAGTTAGTGTGCCTTATCTGAGGTTAGTGTGCCTTATCTGAGGTTAGAGTGCCTTATCTGAGGTTAGTGTGCCTTATCTGAGGTTAGTGTGCCTTATCTGAACTTAGTGCCCCTTAAGTAGCTTTGTGCACACTAAAAGATGCACATAGCTACATCGTGCACTGCACTGTGCACAAAGTAATGCGTCGATCTTTGCGCGCGGTGCGACCCTAATGTCGCACCCGCTATACTGTGTATGATGCGCACCATAAGGTCGCATAGGATATGACGATAAGGTTGCATCATGTACAGTATAGCGGGTGCGATGTTATCGTGCAGTGCGCGATGTAGCTTTGTTCATCTTTTATTGTGCACAAAGCTACTTAAGGGGCACTAAGTTCAGATAAGGCACACTAACTCAGATAAGGCATACTAACCTCAGATAAGGCACAATAACTCAGATAAGGCACACTAACCACAGATAAGGCACACTAACTGACTTAGTGGCGGCTAGTGAATCAAGCCCCTAATCTTCTTTTCTTTGTCAGGCTTTTTCGACCCAGAGAGGAATGCACTGTCTATGCTGTGATAGGGAGAAGTTATGCATGCCCCCTCCAGGCTCTGTGTGCGTGCTGTGTGTATGAGTCACATGCAAGGTCTCTACTCACAGCCAGCCTGTCTGTGACCTTGTGAACAGCTGTGAGTGTAGAGCGATCAGTGCAGAGCCCAGACAAGCAGCTAAGGCAACAAGTGGGAAAAACATTCCAGCAGTCAAGTCACGTTTGAGAGGAGCCACTGCATACAGGCACCTGCTCTGATGATGTATTTCCTGTTTGGCGGCCATCTTCATTGTTTACAAAAACAATGATTTTATCGGCAAGGAAGCAGCTGGGATCGGCAAAAATGTCACAGAGGAGGCTAAGAGAAGAGAACAAACAGGTTGGTACGTTTAATTATGAAAGATTTTAACAGTACAGATTCTCTTTGAAGTAACACTGAAGTGAAAATAAACTTATGATATAATGAATTGTATGTGTAGTTTGGATAATTAATAGAACATTAGTGGCAAAGAAAAGAGTCTCATATTTTAATGTAATACCACTTTATAACATTACATCCTTCTGTCACAGTTGCAGTTTAGAAACTACACATTGTATTTTAAGCTATAAAACAAAGCCTTTTAAACTTTTCTGCAGTAAAACCTTATCTCAAGCTGTCTCTCACTGTTTCTTGTCTGTTTAAGTTTTTTTTAGAAAACTGGACTGAGTTTGAAGAAGTTGGTCAAATAGCTCAGAGAAGCTCTTTTGCATAGTTAAATGCAACTCTTTTTTTAACCTCTTCCTGTACTGGAAAACAATGGGAGACTTTTTTCCTTCGCTACTACTATTTTATTTGTTATCTCTATTACACATACAATGCATTATCTCATAAGTTTATTTTCTCTTCAGATTTGCGTTAACGTTCACCCTGTTCCTTTTTAGGTACTCTGGGGGGCAGCTACTTTTTGGGGTACTAACGACTTTTTGGCATTATTTTTTTTTTTTGGTTGTTACAACCCCTTTCATTTTCCCTCCCTACTACTACCACTTACTATCCCTCCCACAGCAAACATCACCTAGACAACAAGCTTACATTACTGTGTAAATGTGAAAGGTAGGGGAGAATCAATTACCTTCTGGTCATAGTGTCCTTATCTTATCTGAAATATGAAGCTTTCTATTATTTGTATGATGAAATAAGCTTGTTACTGTAGCAAAAAAAAAAAAAAAAAATTATTTTTGGATGTTATAACCCGCTTCGAAAGACATGATGCAATACACCTTTTGCGTACCCTCACCACCTGCAGACAGTCTTGCAGCTCTCACAAGCTGCCACCCTGTGCACCTACTTCTACTTACCTCATGAGCGTCTGCCAGTGTCTGTACCTCATATCGGGGTCTAAAGCCAGAATCTCTATGCCAGAATTATACACGCCTGAATCGTCAGGCCGAAATTTAATGTACTGCGGTAAACGTTACCTCAGGGGGGAAACGCAGATTAGGGACAACACTAGATCACGGTTAATCAAGATACTCATCGTTGACAACAGACCTATTTACTAGGACAGCGCGGCCTGCGAAACCTGCTTGCAAAGCTCCAATCCGTTCTACCTTCTAAATATTTTTCTTTCTGCAGAGAGGCGTTTGCAGCGCTGCATAACAAGATGGAGATCGTGAGACCCAGAGCAGCGACGGAAATAAAATCTTTATTAATATACATTCTCAGCCACATATATTTTAAACAATAACAAACGTGCTGTGCTGGAAAATGATTTCAATTAGTGGTTAGTGAGCAGTGGAAAAGGCACTAAAACCCATGAATATACCGTCACTGTACTCCTCATAAAACCACACAAGCATTTAGCCCAAGTTATTTCCCAGACATTAGCTAAGGCCCAAGGATTCGCGCTCTTGACTTATTAGCTGTCAGGCGGGAGGGAACAGCCATGGAGTGCTTTTGTTTTGTCATTGAAATTACTTTTTAAGGGGCCACTAAGCCTACAATGGGAGCTGTATTTTACCAGGGACGCTCGCAAGGTAAAAAGCACGTTGAAGATCAGCTTGTCGCTGCTCGGAGCGCACTGTGGAACGTAAACAAAAGCATGCGCCATTCTCACACACGCATCACAGCCTCATTTGAAGTGGTCATGTTGGTGAGCGAAGGGATTGTTAAATGCGTCCATTTATGTGCCATTTTGGTCTATAAACCTGTGCTGCTGCACTACAGTATAATCTTGTTATGATAAACTCGGGTATAGTAAGCATTCCGGTATAGTAAACTACCTCTCCAGGTCCCGGCCAATCTCCATTATAAGTCTATGGGAGCAACGCCTGGTATAGTAAACTCGATAAAATTAAAATGTTGGTATAGTAAACTCGTTATTTGGCCCCTATGTGACGCTGACTCTGGATATAATGAAAAAATACCGTACTACTTTACTTAATAGTTTTGTATGGAAATATTTCTTCCTTAACTTGAATTTGTACCCAGTCTAAACATTACATAAAGACTACATTTAAGATGTTTAGCCATGAGTTCTTGCAATTTCATGTAATGTTCATCTTTTCTTTCAATAAAGGTATTTCGAAAGTAAAAAAAAAAAAAGAAAAGAAAAAATGATTCACAATTATTAACTGAATTAAAATACAGTACTATGGTGTATATATATATACAGGATCTTCTAAAAAAATTAGCATATTGTGATAAAGTTCATTATTTTCTGTAATGTACTGATAAACATTAGACTTTCATATATTTTAGATTCAAATAGACACAACTGAAGTAGTTCAAGCCTTTTATTGTTTTAATATTGATGATTTTGGCATACAGCTCATGAAAACCCAAATTTCCTATCTCAAAAAATTAGCATATTTCATCCGACCAATAAAAGAAAAGTGTTTTTAAAACAAAAAAAGTCAACCTTCAAATAATTATGTTCAGTTATGCACTTAATACTTGGTCGGGAATCCTTTTGCAGAAATGACTGCTTCAATGCGGCGTGGCATGGAGGCAATCAGCCTGTGGCACTGCTCAGGTGTTATGGAGGCCCAGGATGCTTCGATAGCAGCCTTAAGCTCATCCAGAGTGTTGGGTCTTGCGTCTCTCAACTTTCTTTTCACAATATCCCACAGATTCTCTATGGGGTTCAGGTCAGGAGAGTTGGCAGGCCAATTGAGCACAGTAATACCATGGTCAGTAAACCATTTACCAGTGGTTTTGGCACTGTGAGCAGGTGCCAGGTCATGCTGAAAACTGAAATCTTCATCTCCATAAAGCTTTTCAGCAGATGAAAGCTTGAAGTGCTCCAAAATCTCCTGATAGCTAGCTGCATTGACTCTGCCCTTGATAAAACACAGTGGACCAACACCAGCAGCTGACATGGCACCCCAGACCATCACTGACTGTGGGTACTTGACACTGGACTTCAGGCATTTTGGCATTTCCCTCTCCCCAGTCTTCCTCCAGACTCTGGCACCTTGATTTCCGAATGACATGTAAAAGCTGATTTCATCCGAAAAAAGTACTTTGGACCACTGAGCAACAGTCCATTGCTGCTTCTCTGTAGCCCAGGTCAGGCGCTTCTGCCGCTGGTTCTGGTTCAAAAGTGGGTTCATGCATCCATCTGCTGAAAAGCTTTATGGAGATGAACATTTCATTTTTCAGCACGACCTGGCACCTGCTCACAGTGCCAAAATCACTGGTAAATGGTTTACTGACCATGGTATTACTGTGCTCAATTGGCCTGCCAACTCTCCTGACCTGAACCCCATAGAGAATCTGTGGGATATTGTGAAGAGAAAGTTGAGAGACGCAAGACCCATCACTCTGGATGAGCTTAAGGCCGCTATCGAAGCATTCTGGGCCTCCATAACACCTGAGCAGTGCCACAGGCTGATTGCCTCCATGCCACGCCGCATTGAAGCAGTCATTTCTGCAAAAGGATTCCCGACCAAGTATTGAGTGCATAACTGAACATAATTATTTGAAAGTTTACTTTTTTTGTTTTAAAAATGCTTTTCTTTTATTGGTCGGATGAAATATGCTAATTTTTTGAGATAGGAAATTTGGGTTTTCATGAGCTGTATGCCAAAATCATCAATATTAAAACAATAAAAGGCTTGAACTACTTCAGTTGTGTGTATTTGAATCTAAAATATATGAAAGTCTAATGTTTATCAGTACATTACAGAAAATAATGAACTTTATCACAATATGCTACTTTTTTGAGAAGATCCTGTATATATATACTGTATATCATCGATCTAAGTCCCCAGTAGAAAGACCAACAGCTTTTTATGAGAAGCCGTGGTCTTTCTGAGAAAAAAAAAGTCTTCCTTATACTTCCTGCAAGCTTGGAATAAAAAAAAAGACTGTGGCCAAATAGTAAAACTACATGTACATACATTTTTTTTTCACATAAAACACAATAAATTACATTTAATTATTCAAAATTAACTGTTTACCCCAACACCCAAAAAATACCCAAATAACATTTTTAACAAAAAAAAACTACAATTTGAAAAAGAACCAAAAAACAAATAGTTACCTAAGGGTGTAAACTTTAATATGCATGTCAAGATGGTATATTACTAATATCGTTTTTAAATTATGCGCTTGTAAATAGTGATGGCGCAAAACTGAAAAAATGCACCTTTATTTCCAAATAAAATATTGGCACTATACATGGTGATAGGGACATCATTTAAATGGTGTAATAACATGGACAAATGGGCAAATAAAATGTGTGGGTTTTTTTTTTTCCATTTTGTTCTTAATTTTCCTGTTAAAATGCATTTAGAAAATAATAATTGTTAGCAAAATGTACCACCCAAAGAAAGTCTAATTGGTGGCGGAAAAAATAAGAAAAAGATCAATTCATTGTGATAATGAGTGATTGGCGAATGAATGGGAGGTGAAAATTGCTCGGATGCATAAGGTGAAAAAACACTGAGGGCTGAAATGGTTAATCGGGCTCACCTGGCGAACTAGTTATCAGAGGTGTCTGAGATTGATTTCGGTGATCAAAAGAACCCTGAGACACAACACCATCCATGAGTTTAATTGAAAAACAAAATATGTAATCTTCTTCATGACACGTCAATACAATTGCATAAAAATTTGGAACACAGTGTATATAATGCATCTTGGCCTCGAACACAGTGGGCTTTATTCACAAAAGCGTGATAACTCAGTTATCACACCTAAAAACTCAGTTATCACGCCTAAAAGCTTTGCATGTGCAAACTAGGGTGCTAAGTAGTTTGCACCCCAGTTTGCACCCTAGTTTGCACGTGCAAAGCTTTTAGGCGTGATAACTCAGTTATCACCCTTTAGTGAATCAAGCCCAGTGAATGCAGCGCAGGAGACTTGGGCGCACCTGGAGTAACTTCGGCGCAATCAGAAGACGGAGCTGAAGTTACTTTTAAAACACAATAATTCGGCTTTGCTGGAAGCCAAATTATTTCATTCCCCACCATCCATGGCGGCCTGGAGGGGGAATAGTATTTACCACGGCCGGGACTTGTGCAGCAGCAGGATCAGCCATATACCGGCTGTATCCTGCGCCCAAGTCTCCCGCACCAATTCCTCTCGTACGCCTTGGCCTGGTTTGCCTATCCCTTGACTGCACAGAGTTTTAGTCTCTCCTTCTCTTTCGCAGTAAACACAGCTACCAGTGCCCTTCTGAATGGAGGCTGTAAACTGATATGACCACCTTATAGCCAGCCGTCTCCTTTGCTTCTGGTGTTATCATGGTTTTTGTTTTCTATTTATTGTTACGCGTTGTGTTGCAATTCCAACTGCAGAGTATGACAATTCTCTTTTTACTGCAAATGGAATTATGATGTACTCTGCATTTGTCCCAATAAAATTACATTTATTTCCCATCGAAGGAAACGCTGAGAAGTGTAGGCAATGCTCCTTTCCTAGTTACACACACAGTAAATTATTTTTTTACCTCTCTTTGTCAGACCCCAGAAAATGCCCGGCAACTACTAGCAGCAAAATATAATCACACTCTTTACACACAGGGTCAACATGTTTGGAGTTGTTTGTTGTATAAATAAAGTGGTTTTGTTGTTTTTTTTTTTTTGTCAGGTAGAGGGATTTCTCCATCCTAGCATTGTGTGCCTATAATAAAGGCTCTAGTTAAAACCGGAGCCAGATAAAAACGATATTGAAGCTATTGTTTAGTAAAATGGGCAGCAGGATATGCTGTAAAATATCGACGTTGATATTCTACTATGCCCCACTGTAACCTCTATTTTTACGTTTAGTAAAATGGGCACCAGTAGAAATGATAAAATATTGTTTCATTTAACGATATGGTACAACTTCATTCATAGAGTATAACCTAACCTCTCCCTACTCTCACAAAGAACCTTCCCCTCTCGTTGTTGGTGCCTATCCCTAAGACCCCCCCACCAGTGGTGCCTAACCTTAACCCCTCCAACAATGTCTAACCCTAAGACCCCCCTCTGGTTGTGCCTAATCCTAAGACCCCCTTGGTGGTGCCTAACCCTAAGACCCCCTCCCTTAATGGTGTTTTACCTTAACCCCCCCTGGTGGTGCCTAACCTTAAAGAGTAACTGTCATGCTGCAAAAGCTAATTTAAACCTCTATTCTCCTGTGTTAAACAGTTTAGAAGGAAGCCAAAAAGGCATTACTGAAGATAAAAATCTCTCTTACTTTGATTTTTTTGCTGAATAGCAAGCCTCTTTATTCCCAAGCTCCTAAGGAGGCCCGCAGGCCGCATAACAGATGCTGCAAAGAATGCTGGGGCTGCTTCTCTCCACTGCACTCCCTTGGTCCTCCCCTTCATTTCCCTATCCCGTCCTAAGGCTGCTTTCACAGTGAGAAGTTACAGGCTCATGTTACAGCAGCTTGTATCTTGCAGTCCAGCTCACAACACTGAAAAATCAATGTGCTGTTCACAGGGCACATGTTCCGTTAGAGTATCCTGCAGGAGTCCGGCATTGTTCCTAGCCACATGGCTAATTAATATTCACTGCACAGTAGTGCTGTCCTTATCATGAATGATTCGGATCTTTGATCTGGATCTTTTTTGTGAGTCGAATCAGCAGGAAGCAGGGTAAGGGAGGATATTACATCACAAGTGGCTTCATACAAGACAGACAAACATGGAACCTGCCATGACCTGTCAGGAGCATCAATCTCTGCAAATACTATATAAAAATTCTGTGAAATCCAAACGTGGACAGTGAAATGCATATGTAATGTAAGTACAGCCAATATTTAGCTACTGATATATGTGTTTATTTTCTCTGAGACCCTATACCTAACAGCTCCTCTTTAACAACCCCCAGTGGTGCTGTTTACAAGGTAAGCTAAATATGAGAGTGCAGTTTATAGGGGGGAAAAAAGAGTAAGGCAGGAAATTAAATCAGGATTGGCTTCAGTCAGAGGCAGTAAAGATGGAAAATGCCTAGGGCAGTTTTTGCTTTATTTACTATATAAAATTCACTGAAATCAAAATATGGACGGTACAATACATATGCTATGTAAGTAGAACAAGTATTTATCTACTTATACCTGTGTTTTTTTTTCCTAGATTAAACAAACAAACAAACACAGAACATTTATATTGCGCTTTTCTCCTGGCGAACTCAAAGTGCCAAAGCTGCAGCCACTAGGACGCGCTCTATAGGCAGTAGCAGTGTTAGGGAGTCTTGCCCAAGGTCTCCTACTGAATAGGTGCTGGCTTACTGAACAGGCAGAGCCGAGATTCGAACCCTGGTCTCCTGTGTCAGAGGCGGAGCCCTTAACCATTACACTTCCAGCCACTGTCCCTACTGCTTTAAAACTATTAATGTGTGATCTGTTCTGTTGACCTATTGATCACATGAACACCTTTTATTGATTGTGTGAAGACCTTCTATTGACAATGTTCACCTTCCATTAACCTTTATGTGATATTATCTTTAAATTGTATATATGCCCGAGTTTGACATCCACCTAATAGATCATCATTAGAGAGGGTCAATGATAGTGTTGATTTTAATGGGTTGTTTCACTCTCCTGAGTTTCTGCATCATTTTAGCAGTTATAGTTCTGATCGTTATTATGATTTAAAGAGGAACCATAGCAACACATAGTAGAATGCAAAAAATGATTCAGGGTGTCTACTTTTACATTAACCTTCCTGGCGGTAAGCCTGAGCTATGCTCGGGGTACCCGTTGGGAGCTCAATGCAGAGTATAGCGCGCAGCAGGCGCTTTTACTCACCTCCCGGAGGATCCAGACGTCGGTAGCCGTTCCTCTTCCTGTCCTCTGAGGCTCTGAATCACTCTGGTGAGATCACCGTCAGTGATCTCACTACAGAGCTACAGTGCCACCTGGAGGACGGAGGGACAATTACATCGCTGCATTCCAGGGAGGGGGAGTAAGTGCTGGGGCTGCTGCAGGCATTCTGATTTTTTCCTGATTTTAGGGTGTGAAACATGCTGAAAAGACCCTAAAATCCGTAATTAATCATACCACAGAGGGGTTAATTATCCTAGTTTCAGCATCAGAAACTCTTCCTATAGCTATGTATTGCTGTATATAGGTACAGTATGTAGCCCCGCACCCCACAGTGATGCCCAGCTTAGGCTTTTTAGATATCCGTAATTCTCCTCCCAGAGTATTCTGAAAGATTCAGGTATATTTTCTACTGGCTTTAGAATCCCCAGTAAACAAACATTCTGCAGAGATCACCTGCCGATACTAAAAATGTTCCGGGAGGCACGGTAAATTAATTTCAGGTCTGGAAATCCAGGTACCGGTAAGAAAAGGAGACAAAAAGAGTACAAGGACCGCCAATAGTGTAGTATTTCTGGCAAATGGGACATGTAAAGAGATAACAACCTACTCACAAACATGGGTGGTGTCACGGTCACTTACCTGTCTGAACGAGGCGGCTGGCAGTCACGGATGCTGCAGGTGTCATGGTGCATGCTGGTGGGTCCTTTGCGGGTCCTGGCAGTGTGTACACGGGGTTCCATATGTGGCAGTGGAGACATCGGCGCTCGGCGACGCTGGTGTGATACTGTGCGCATGCGCGCCCGAAGGGCCGCCTGTTTATGCATTATGTATGGGTTTATGCATGCGTTTGTCAGCGTGATTGCGTCTGGTTGTCCGCGTCATCGCGTACGGACGTATGCGTCATGGTGTACGTTTGTTCGCGTCATCGCGTGCACCTGATGCGTCATTGCGTGCGGACGTACGCGTTTTCCCGCCAAGCGGCCTATTTAAGTCTGGAGAATGCCACCATTCAGTGCTGTAGTATTGCAGCTAGTTTTGGTGTGTGTTCCCGTGCGTGATCTTTGTATCTACCTGTTCCTGACCCTATGTTGCTGACCCTGGCCTGGCTGACTTCCCGACTTGCTACCGACTCCTGCTACGTACGACTACCTGCTCTGTTACCGACATCTGCCCGTCTGAGTACCCGCCTTGTTGCCGACCTTCTGCCTGTTCACGGATCTTCCTCAGTATCTGCTCCTGCTTGGAATCAAATCTGTGACTTCATACCCGCCTGGAAGCTGAGTCCTTGCACCTCCAGACTCAGCACGTGGGAGTGCTTCGGTTCCTGCCTGGGCACGCGCTTAGGCGTCACGCCATTGGATCTGCTAGCGCTCCTGCCCCATACTAGTTGTGAAACCCTGTTCCCACTCCAGGGTACTAGGCGAGTAAGTTGCAACAGTTGCTGCCCTCAGCACATCCAGCTCCTAAGGTATGTCATAGGTGGCTATAGGCAACCACAATTTCTGTCATGTGGAGAATGACTCTGTTATGATGACTCAGTTGGGTCAAGGTGGATCGCCCTCAAGAAGAAAACAAAGGACCACTGGATGTGATCGCAGAGGTAACCCCTGGGGCAGGGGAGGAGCCAATACACGATGGGAGGAGGTGCCCCAGTTGTGATACAATGACCCATATGCAATTCAGTTTTTCACCTGAGTTTTCTCCTAGGTGAAATTTTCAATCTTGTCAATAAAATGCCTTTTAAACCACCAGCAAGCAAACACTCAAAATAATTTTTTATAATATTTTTTCACCTACTTTTTGGTACTTTTTCCATTGCAAAGCGCTGAAAAGTTATTCTAAATCAAAGATGAAAAATTATCTCCTAGGAGAAAACTCAGAAGAAAAAGTTAATTGCATATGGCCCTATGTGTAGTGAGTGGAAGTAAGGAATAGAAAAAGTCTTACCTCGTGATAAGAGGTTAAAGGGAACCAGAAATGAAGCACCCTCATGTATTTTACCATATATATCAGTGGGAACATTAGAGAAAACCCCTACCTTGCTTTCTGTTTCATTCAGCACTGCACAGCTTGCTTCTAATCAGCCCTGATAAAATCCCTGACTGAGCATTCAGTCTAGCTTTGCTCAGGAATATTTATAGCTCAGCCTGTATTATCTCATGTCTTTTCAAGCCCAAGCCTGCCCCCTGCTGGCTCTGCTCAGCTATCATTATAGCTGAGTCATTATAGCAAAGTCAGACTCAATACTCAGTCAGTGATTTTATCAGGGCTGATTAGAAACAAGCTGTGCAGTGCAGAATGAAACAGAGAGCAGGGTAGGTGTTTTCTCTAATGTTCCCACTGATCTATATGGTAAAATACATGAGGTTGCTTCGTCTCTGGTTCACTTTAAGATTAAGAAAACGCATTTCACGGGACCCGCCCACTTCCTCGGGTCAATACTGGACAGTGTCTGAAATTAAAAAAACATGTACATGGGCTCACAATCACAAAAACAAAAGATACATGCACAACATTAAAATATAAACCTACTGAGAGAAAATTGTAGGACATTTTATATTTCCACGCTAGGTGAACAAGCAATATTCATCCCCTCTGATTACTAAGCTATCAGATACATTTTGATCCGTGACTTAAGTCAAGTTTGAAAATCCTACAGTTTATAAAGAAAATTGCTAAGCACAAGGTCCTCCGCGCTCTCGTGTTGAAAGCTGAGGATTACCAAGACTCGAAAGAGAGGACAACATCGTTCTTCTGCTCCGGCATGGGCCGCGCACCAGGAATTTGGTGTAAGGTGTCATTAATAAGCTCTGGATTGCCGGACCTGTCATGTGAGATGACGAGGTATGTTCGGTGACAGGCACTTACACACGGCGCCTCCTAGCTGCTCCTTGTAACCAGGCGGGTCGCATCCATCAGCCTTCCAGGCGGGGGAAATATTAATGGATTAGCAGAGATGTATCGGCCTCCTGTCCCTTCGCGTCATGTGACGGAGGAGAAGAAACATCTTCATACCATGGATGGATGTTTATTCGAGCTATCTCCTCCTGACAGATCTGAGAGAAATGGATGACTCGATGGCTTTGGGTTTTATTTGGCCCGCCGCGTCTTGCTTCGTAGGCTAGATAAATGTCACTTTTCATCGGGGTTTATCGTCGGCCATCACTTTTCCTCTAGCCGATAATTCCCAGAAAAAAATAAATAAATGTCCTCGTGGACCGCGCTTAATCTCCTCTCTTTCTCGGTGACAGTCATTTTGTGTAGTGGTAGCCTTTGCTGAGCTTACTGTATGTCCTTTCTTCTTCTTGCCTCTCAGTTCTATGTTTTCTTTGCAGATGATATAAAGCAGGCTTGTAACTAAAGTGTTCTACTCAAGCTAGACTGAACTCCGGCAAGGTGGCTGTTTGGGGCTGTCTAAGTTGAAGACCTAGCATGTGTAGGGATGTCCCTCAAGGTCACTTAAAGGACAACTATAAATTGTGAAATTTAAAATACACACATATAAATGTACATTTCTCCCAGAGTGTAATCCCTA